>NW_015642068.1:78421-81495 GCF_001515625.1 Sinocyclocheilus rhinocerous | reverse complement strand
CACTCTCACACACACACACACACACACACACACACACTCACACACACACACACACGTGACCAAATCATACATCATCAATAGAGGTTAATTTCCGATAGCGTTCAGATAAGCTGCACACAGTACAGGATGATTGCAGATGAGTTTGAAAACAGCACTTATTTCATTCAAATGAACCAAACTCTGACCTCAAAAATTATATTAATAATAATATATTTAAATAACTTTAAGTCATCTTAAGGCCCCCTTGGGGTTTTGTGAAAGAAGATTTGAACTGTAATATGAATTCCAAGAAGGAAGTTCAATTCTTGAAAAATGTTTAAATATTTTCTTAAGAATCTTTTTTTTTTTTTATCTTAACAAAAAAATGCTTTGTTGTCATCTGAATGTTTGGTGGCTCTCGCCGTCGACTCGCTGATCGACTCAATGAAAAACACTTCAAAGGCTTTGTATATTACAAATATTACTAGCTCTTTGATGAATTACTTTTTTGTAAAAAAGCATCTGGTAAGTGCATAAATGTTATTATATCTATGTGTGTGTGTGCGCTGCTAGAGTAAAAGCATTATTTATGGGTGAGTGCATATGTGCCAAATGCTACAATAACTATGCTGTAATTATAAAAATAAAAACAGTTCTTATTTGACTAGTTTCTATAAAGTTGTAACTGAATTTCGAATTCTGCAAAAGTCACATTACGCATAATCATGAACATTCATTGCTTACGTTTTTTGTTCAGTGCTGTCACTTCAGAGCACATCTCTAGCAGTAAGTAATAATATGTATTATATGTAGCTAGTTTTATGTTCTAATGCTCAATTACAACAATTAATTTCAAACAACCCAAAACATTAATTAAACATCTTACGTTGGAGGTTATTCTAACTTATAATATTGTAACTTGTATAATAACTAGTATATTTACGATGATGGCATTATCCAGCCCTCCCTTGGACTAAGATTGTTCAGCACTCAAGCAAGTTTCGATTGTTTCAGTGTAAGTACCTCTCACTAAATCTTTGGCCTCTTCAGACACGCCCCTCCAGGCTTCCCCGTCCAATGAGAAATCTCCCTCTTTGATCTTGTGCATGATGTCAGCTGCGTGCGATGATGTCATTCCTTTCTTCTCACTCTGGAACGGAACTTGGCCAGAGAGCATGGTGTACTAACAAGAACAACAACACTAATCATATCAGCACATGACGTTACACTCTCGGCCTTACATTTCTGAACAAACTGTCAAATTATTAAAGAAAATCAGGTAAAAAAATAAATAAAATTGGTCCAGACTAACTTTGATGTTGTTTGAGCACACACACACACACACGTGACCAAATCATACATCATCAATAGAGGTTAATTTCCGATAGCGTTCAGATAAGCTGCACACAGTACAGGATGATTGCAGATGAGTTTGAAAACAGCACTTATTTCATTCAAATGAACCAAACTCTGACCTCAAAAATTATATTAATAATAATATATTTAAATAACTTTAAGTCATCTTAAGGCCCCCTTGGGGTTTTGTGAAAGAAGATTTTAACTGTAATATGAATTCCAAGAAGGAAGTTCAATTCTTGAAAAATGTTTAAATATTTTCTTAAGAATCTTTTTTTTTTTTTATCTTAACAAAAAAATGCTTTGTTGTCATCTGAATGTTTGGTGGCTCTCGCCGTCGACTCGCTGATCGACTCAATGAAAAACACTTCAAAGGCTTTGTATATTACAAATATTACTAGCTCTTTGATGAATTACTTTTTTGTAAAAAAGCATCTGGTAAGTGCATAAATGTTATTATATCTATGTGTGTGTGTGCGCTGCTAGAGTAAAAGCATTATTTATGGGTGAGTGCATATGTGCCAAATGCTACAATAACTATGCTGTAATTATAAAAATAAAAACAGTTCTTATTTGACTAGTTTCTATAAAGTTGTAACTGAATTTCGAATTCTGCAAAAGTCACATTACGCATAATCATGAACATTCATTGCTTACGTTTTTTGTTCAATGCTGTCACTTCAGAGCACATCTCTAGCAGTAAGTAATAATATGTATTATATGTAGCTAGTTTTATGTTCTAATGCTCAATTACAACAATTAATTTCAAACAACCCAAAACATTAATTAAACATCTTACGTTGGAGGTTATTCTAACTTATAATATTGTAACTTGTATAATAACTAGTATATTTACGATGATGGCATTATCCAGCCCTCCCTTGGACTAAGATTGTTCAGCACTCAAGCAAGTTTCGATTGTTTCAGTGTAAGTACCTCTCACTAAATCTTTGGCCTCTTCAGACACGCCCCTCCAGGCTTCCCCGTCCAATGAGAAATCTCCCTCTTTGATCTTGTGCATGATGTCAGCTGCGTGCGATGATGTCATTCCTTTCTTCTCACTCTGGAACGGAACTTGGCCAGAGAGCATGGTGTACTAACAAGAACAACAACACTAATCATATCAGCACATGACGTTACACTCTCGGCCTTACATTTCTGAACAAACTGTCAAATTATTAAAGAAAATCAGGTAAAAAAATAAATAAAATTGGTCCAGACTAACTTTGATGTTGTTTGAGAAAGCCCAGACAAAGGTTTGAAGTAGTTTTAAAAGATTAAAAGATTTAATTAGACGGTGTTCAGTTTGTAGTTTCAAGGTCATGCAGTCTGACAGATGATAGATAAGATAGAGAGAGAGAGAGATAGGACGAACGACAGACGGACAGACAGACAGACAGATAGGACAGACAGACAGGACAGACAGACAGATAGGACAGACAGACGGATAGGACGGACAGACAGACAGACAGATAGGACAGACAGACAGGACAGACAGACAGATAGATAGACGGACAGACAGACGGACAGACAGATAGGACAGACAGACGGACAGACACATAGGACAGAAGGACAGACAGATAGGTCAGACAGACAGATAGAATAGACAGACGGACAGACAGACAGACAGACAGACAGATAGACGGACAGACAGACAGATAGACGGACAGACAGACAGAGACAGACAGATAGGACAGACAGACAGACAGATAGGACAGACAGACGAACAGACAGATAGG
>NW_015642068.1:57430-78279 GCF_001515625.1 Sinocyclocheilus rhinocerous | reverse complement strand
AGAGGACAGAAGGACAGACAGACAGGACAGAAGGACAGACAGATAGGACGGACAGACAGATAGGACAGAAGGACAGACAGATAGGACGGACGGACAGACAGATAGGACAGAAGGACAGACAGATAGGACGGACAGACAGACAGATAGGACGGACGGACAGACAGATAGGACCAGTGATTTTAACTTTTAATTTAGTTGTTTTAATGCTTTAAAGAGCGATTTTAGATTGTAACGTTCTGCTAACTATAAAAGGTACAGCTGTAATAAAACCAGAGAGAAAGGCTCATGGCTAGAAACAAAAAAAAATTAATAAAATAAGTCAAATAATAGTATGTGAGAGAGTCAGAGCTTGATCTCGTGTAGTGGAGTGATTGTACTTTTACTCAAGTAAAGTCTTCAGGTACTCTTTACACATCTGGGTGAATCATATCGCATCGGTAGCTGCTTCATATGTATCTGTAATGTATCGTATCGTTGGCTATGCATCGAGAAGCGTATCGCATCGGCCTCAGTCATGAGATGCACATCCCTAATTACAATAGTAATATATTATAATGGTAACACTTTACAATAAGGTGTCATTTGTTAACATTAGTTAATGTATTATTAACTAACACAAACTTTCAATGAACAACACATGAGTTACAGTATTTATTAATCTTTGTTAATGTTAAAGAAAATACAGTCGATCATTGTTAGTTCATGTTAAACCACAGTGCATTAACTAATGTTAACAAGCACAACTTTTGATTTTAATAATGCATTAGTAAATGTTGAAATTAACATTAAGATTAATAAATGCTGTAGAAGTGTTGTTCATGCTTAGTTCATGTTAACTAAAGTAGTTAACTAATTAACCTTATTGTGAAGTGTTACCATTATAATATTGTCTTAGAATTATTATTATTATTAATTTTATGCCTGAGGAACCTTTGTAGATTTTCATATTTTTATATTGGTACCTCATAGTAAATATGATTTTAAATGTTCCTTTTTAGTCAATTTGGTCAAAAGCAATAAGTGGTCACTATATCTATTATAATTATTATTTTGTTAGTGATTATTTTTGCAAACGATGTTGACTGTTGTGGCAGTAAATTATATCTGTATGTACTTTGTACATTTTTCAAGAACAACTGGAAATTATTGAAGTATTGTCAAAATTTGGAAAAATATTGAGATACAGTTTAACTATATTTCCCAGCCCTAGTAAACAGCATCTTAGATACAGTTCAAATTATATGCCCTTAATATTTCCCCGTGGTACTGAAAATGGTTTTGAATATCTATATGTTTCACGGTATTCCATCAAAGTTAAAAATTTTAATATCATGACAACATATCATCCCTTTGGCTGTGCTTTCATGCTGATTTGCTCCATCTATAATCTAACTAGATTTTACACTCACTGTGCAAACATCACTGTCGTAATACTAGGTGTTTAGAGTTGTTTCTAGCACACTGCTATGTAGTTGCCAGAGTGCTCGGGTGTAGCTAGAAAAAAATCGATTCCATCTGTAATTCTAGTTTCTCAGTATCTGCCTCTCTACCTCAGGTTTGAGGTCTCGGTGCACGACTCCGGCCTCATGCATGAAGCTGACCGCAGACACCAGGCTCTTCATCAGCTGACTGGCCTCCCATTCTGCAAACACCTTCTTCTTCCTTATTCGCTCCAACAGCTCTCCACCTCGCAACAGCTCCATGACCAGATACGTATGATACTGCGAGAGACAGAACAGAGAAAAAAAGAAGGAATATACAGGGATGGGGTACTTAAAAAAGCCATGCAAGAGAATTAATAGTGTGAGATCAGGTATGCATGCATAAGTGCACATTCTTCAATAAAGTACTCTTTTTTTGGCTTGAAACGGCTGAATGTCTTCATTGTCACAGCTAGGTATCGTACCTGATCGGTATAGACCTCGTGGAGCGTGACGATGTTGGGGTGAGATTCACACTGGCGTAGTGCTGCGATCTCTTTCTGAGTCATGGCCTCCATCCTACAACGGCAGAAAGACTCTGAGTTGACTTGTGCGAAAGGTTAACTGTTGTTTTAATGATGTGCGAGCTGACATTATCGAGTATGTCACTCGCTTTGCGAAAAGCATACAAAAACACGCCTTCAGAGTGCGCACATTCAACGCTTGCTCGTCTCAGAGCGACACAAAGCAGTGTTTCCATACTGAATGAATCTGTGTTTGAGTGAATGATTCAATAACCCATTCATAAAGAGTCACTTGCTTAGTTTCTAAATTCATCAGCCGTTTTTAAACTAGCTGAATGATTCAATGACTTACTCATTAAAACAATGACTTGTTTGCAGTTTTTGTTTCATTTTTTAGCATTCGGAATTGTATTGCATCGCTCATGCAACTGTAATTGCAGTGTAAATGCATTCATGCCATCTCTGAGCTGCATGAAACAGTCGGTGTAAATGCATCTAAATGCCACTTCAGATGCCACCTCCGCAGGGCAAAAACAACGGATTTTGTTGATAACAGCCCTATAACTGAATTTATTGGTTAAATGCAAGACCATTCTGTGGGGAGGGTCGATTCTATTTGTCAGTAAACTAAACAAAAACAATGCACATTAACTGCAAACACAATTTTTACTTCCAGAAAGCATCAATTTTACTATGCTACTCTCAGTTAGCATGTAGCCAGGGCAGTGTTTTCCACGGGATTCTGTGTTTCAAAATATCGTCTAATTATCGTTATCGATAAAATCCCAGAAAATATCAAGATATAATTTTTTGTCAATATCGCACACCCCTAGTTTGCAGAAGAACCAACTTCATGAAATTTGCATTTTTAGCAATTCACATAACAGTTCTGGTTTATTTCGAGTAGGATGTGAACAGAACCAACGGCGTTCACGGCGTCCAAGGTCTGTTGCCTTAAATCAGACATGGGCTCTCATTCACTAAATGTGTATATGCAAAAATGTTAATGTGAATTCTGCATAAGAACATTCTCACATTTTTTACGAGCAAGGCTTTACAGCAAGGTTAAGAACAAGTTTATGTACGTGTTTTGTGAATTAGGCTGAGTTGTTCTCCTGTGCATATAAATATGAATAATCCCACGCAATTATAAATGAACGAGACACACTCTCTGACTTTGTATGCTAGTAGTAACTTTCATAGCATCCCAGTCTCTCGTTACATTAAAATCGTAATACAAGCTCACAAATATAAACCTGTATCTCTCTTGTGCTGCTGCAGAAAAACAGTGAAGGAAACACAGTTTCAGAGTCACTGCAATACTCTAAAAACAGTCTAAACAATTCTTTACTTCTGAGTAGGGATGCAAAAAGGTAGAAAATTTCCAGTAAATTTGGGAAACATTGCAGAATTTTTTGGAATATTCCAGGGATTTTTGGAAAGAGTCCGGAAATTTTCCACCCCTTTGCAACCCTACTTCTGAGTTTAGAGCAAACGCTAATGTTCTAAGACTAAAATGAGATTTTTTTATTTTTTTTAAATCATGCTGAGAAGATAAAATTATTTATTTTTGATACATTTGTTTTACTTTAGTGTTCACTTAAAAAAAAAATCTTCATATTCTTTTACATTAAAATAACCTATATTTATTTCAGTAGTTTTTGAATGATTTTCCATTAAAAAGGAGTACATCAATTAAGAAAAATTAATTTTTTTATGACTTTTCCAATAAAAAGGGTGCATCAATTTTTAGAATATCATGTTATTTGTTTTCTTTTAATGCTTATCCTTGTGGAAAAGCTCAAATAATGACTCTGAAACCTCAAGCAATGACACATGATTTTTAATGTGATTTTGCAATGCACAAATCTGGTTTGATGTCTCTACCTTCTGCTGATGATTTTTACAGCGTACTCCTGTCCGCTCTGCCTGTGTCTGCACTTTCTGCAGATAGAGAAGCTCCCCTCGCCCAGTGGAGCCCCCTGCAGGCACAGCTCATAGTGCTGGAAGAACTGAGATTCCTGAAAAACACAGAAGAAACCGTGCTGTTGAACCCTTGAAAATCTCCCTTGAACCCTTTATTTTTTTTTAGAGGCGCTGTGTACCTTTAGCATAGCACTGCGCTGGACTGTAGCAGAACCGGGCCTGTCAACATTCACATGAGCGTCCAGAACATCCGCCATCACCACGTTCTTATTGAACAAGATAGAAGGAGCCACAAAAGAGTAGCCCTGACAGCAAGAGAAGACAGTGGTTTATTCTGACCGCAGTAACATCTAAAATCCCTGCTGGTCTTAGCTGGTCTGAAGGAATATTCTATTCTTAAAACAAACAAAAAAAAAAACGGTCCATGGAAAAAAACTAATTTATTCAGATTTGTAACATAACACAGAATTTTCATTTTTGGGTGAATTCTTTCTTTAAGCTGGTCTAGCTGGTCTTCCAGACTGGTTAGGCTGGTTTTTAGCTGGTTAGACTGGTCTGTTCTGGCCAACTAAGGTTGGTTTAAGCTGCATTTTTAGCGGGAATGTGTAAAAGCTGTATAAAAACATCATGGAACAGGGTATACATGACAGAGGTTGTTACATTAGAGTGTGTGTGTGTGTCTGTGTGTGTGTGCGTGTCTGTCTGTCTGTGTGTGTGTGTGTGTGTGTGTGTGTCTGTCTGTCTGTCTGTCTGTCTGTGTGTGTGTGTGTGTGTGTGTGTGTAGTGACTCTGTTGATATTAATAATGGAGGGCTGTGGCAGGAAATAACTTGTATTGTCTGCATGTGTTTGTCTCCATGAAAGGAACTCAAGACAGGTGTGTCTGCATGTGCAGGTACCTGAAACAGACGGTCTGTACTGGGCGGAGTGCTGGCAGGGGAATAAACCGGCTCCATTCCTGTAAACTCCTCCGCAAAGTTACCCACATCCAACTCATTCCGTAGCTCAGGTCGGAATGGACTCTGAACCTTTTTCTCTGCCAAGTCGGACCAGTTTAGACCCTGGAGAGATCAATCAGATGAGATGCCTGACAATCTACAGTGACCCCACAGAGAATGTGGACACCTAAGCCACTTAAAACGTAAGAAATAACAAAATAACAAGTGTTTTTGTAGTTTTTACATTCTAAACCTTTCACATTAAACATTTTATATAAAGACGTTTGTCTGGTTTTTAAACAATTAAACTGGTCTCTGTTCTTTCACTCTTCAAGAATTGAATGTTGCCACATACTTTACTATCGTATTGTGACATCCTTCCAAAACAAAGAGTTTACCGAATAAGAAAACATGGGAGGGGCTTAATCTATTCCTAAACTGTTTTGGCCAAAACCCAAAGTCGCCAAAATGTCAGTTCATCACTAATTAAGAGACCACAACTAGATTAACCACAGAGTTCAAACGTGAGGAATACGAACAGCTGAAAGGCAAAAAGAAAGAGGACAGAGCACCTTGAAGAAAGCATGAGACTTGATCTCCTCGGCTCCTCGGGGTCCAGAGCCCAGCCTCTTATGGGGGTCTTTCACCAGTAACCTTCGCAGGAGATCCTGAGCCAAGCGTCCGATGATGGAGGGGAATGGAGGCTCACAGCGCAGGATGCGTCTGTCAGAGACACAGAGCTCAGGGAAGTCTGAAACAGCAGCTGTTAAACTGTGAATCTGGAGAACACCGTCAGACTCACTTGGACACCTCGCTCTGGGAATTTCTCTCTCCCTCCAGAGTGAACGGAGACGCTCCCGTCAGCAGCTCAAACATCAGAATCCCCAAACTCCACCAGTCCACCACCTACAGACACACCACTCACTCATCAGAAGCTCACTGAACCCTGGTGTTTTTCTCCCACCAGCTGCATGACATTTCTCCTGCTTTCTGACATCTGTAATTTAACTTCTGTCCGAATCCACATCTCTGAGTTTACAAGAAGGGCTCAATCCAAAAGTTATTTTGTTAACCCTTTTGGACCGTATGGTAACGGATGTATTTTTAAACACAGGCACTTTTATTAGTATAATGCTGAAAACTGTTCACAGGAATAATATGATGTCAACACTCCAAAATTAGAGAACAAAATCACGTAAACATTATATTTTTAATATATACATATAATGACATCCATCATTTTGAGAAAAAAATGCATGACGGAAAACCATTTAAAATATATCGCTAATGTTCCAATTTTTAAAAAGGATATTTAAACAATCAAATCAAATAGGATATTATTTTCTATTATAAAATTACATAAACTCGCTCCTCCATGAGAAATAATTACCATTCAAACATGCCCGAGTCATATTAATGACAAAAATCAAATATAAAAAAAAATAAAAATTTTAAGTTTAAGTTAAAATTTTAATTGAACTGTCTTTAACTGGAAAATTAGTGTTTACTATTGTCATTTTGCATTATTGACACACTATTTTCCTAATTAATGCTGTTCAGTTGCTTTGACACAATCTGTATTGTTAAAAGCGCTATATAAATAAAGGTGACTTGACTTGACTTGACTTAAGACTCAAAAAACAATTTTAAAAATCAAATTTTACCACATTAATGTAATGCAATAAAAAGCCATCATCAATGTAACGCGATGAAAAAAAAAAAACTCATTACTGTGGAAACAAAATGTATATTATTATAGATTTTTCTCACAGCTTAATGTGCATGGAACCAAAATAGAATTAATATACATAATAAGCTTAAGTCAATCGCAAATTACAGTATTGAGAATCATGTCTGTAAATAACGATCTCAATAAAGATTTATTAGATATTTTATTTACTAAAGTGCTCAATTATCAAGAAAAGTGATTTAAAAAATGCTAAATCCTTGATTTTCTTTTTTGCAATTACATCTCTCTTGTTCCATTTCAATTAGGGCCGCAACAACTAATCGCTAAGATCGTTAATAATCAATAATGAAAATAATCGACAACGAATGTGATTATCGATTAGTCGCGTCTGCCCACCGCGCAAATTACAGCAGTGAATAACGCATTTCTATGGACGAAATGCATCTAAAAATATAAAATGTCAATAAAAATAAAAAAGAGGCTTTTTAATCCGATTAATCGAAAAATAATCGGCCAACTAATCGATTATCACAATAATCGTCAGTTGCAGCCGTACTGTCAATGATATGAACTGAAACGTTTTTAAATGACATGCTTTAATCTGAAGTTCCTCTGTGAGATTTGTCAGCTAATTCTGTCTCCTCTCACCTTGCCATGGCCAGCTTTCCCTCGGATGATCTCTGGAGCCATGTACTCTATAGTGCCACAGAATGAGTACGTCCTCTCTTTCTACACACGAACCAAACACAGCAGCATGAGAACCGCACACTGCATTACAGCACAACGTGCATGCAATGAAAAAAACAATCCAATCTAGTTATCGGCCCAGTTTCACAAACACGGCTTAGGCTGAGCCAGGATTAGGCCATAGTTCAATTAGGACATTTAAGTATCTTTTATAAACATTTCTGGTGTGCATCTTGAGACCAAACAAAGGCACTGACGTATTTTAAGATCAGCCAGTGCAAGTGTCTTTCAGGTAAAACAGAACAGACATGCATTTTAGTGCTTAAGCCTTGTCTGTGAAACCGGGCGATTATGCATGATGAGTTTTTACTTTCTCACCTCCTCTTCCAGAAACTCCTTACTCAGCCCAAAGTCTGTCAGAACCACATGACCATCACTGTCCAATAAAATGTTCTCCAGCTTAATGTCGCGGTACACGATGCCAAGCTGAAAACACAAGACCAGATACAGCACTCACAAAACATTGATCATATGTGACCCTGGACCACAAAACCAGTCTTAAGTGTCAATTTTTTTGAATAAATAAGCTTTCCATTGATGTATGGTTTGTTAGGATAGCACAATATTTGGCTGAGATACAACTATTTGAAAATCTGGAATCTGAGGGTGCAAAAAAATCTAAATATTGAGAAAATCATCTTTAAAGTTGTTCAAATGAAGTTCTTAGCAATGCATATTACTAATCAAAAATTAAGTTTTGATATATTTATGGTACGAAATGTACAAAATATCTTCATGGAACATGATCTTTACTTAATATCCTAATGATTTTTGGCATAAAAGAAAAATTGATAATTGTGACCCATACAATGTATTGTTGGCTATTGCTACAAATATACCCCAGCGACTTAAGACTGCTTTTGTGCTGCAGGGTCACATATTTATACCTTCATGTAAAACAAAAATCTTTTTTTTTTTTTGCTACTGCAATTAATTTCGAATTTCTTTAACTCTAATCTCAATTTAATAAAAAATGATTATAAAAGTTTGATGCTAAAATATTATTGATAATTATAACTAATCACATTTCTCCGAAACAATAATTACAAAGGACTTCCTTTTCCTATCTGCATTTAATTGACAAATAATTTAGGCATAAAAATATTCAGCTGAATATTTTTAAGAATGCATGGTTTTGAGCATATTTAATTAATTGCATGCGTGATGCGCTCAATGCGAGCGGATGTTAGTACCTTGTGCAGGTGCTCCAGGGCCAGAATGATTTCTCCCACGTAGATCCTGACCTCATCCTCGGAGAAGTGGTCTCTCTGGTACAGGTGAGTAAACATCTCTCCTCCGCTCACATAGTCTTCCGAAACAAACACACACTCACAACATTTTCCAAAAAACACCAATTTACTAAAAGACAAATATCTAGAGCTAAACATCTAGGGGTGGGTGTTGTGACCGATGTCTTGCATCATTTTACACTGCATAGTTAAATGTGCTGAAAACTCAAAAAAACTATATTTCACCCAGTTACATAACAATGGTTATTTTTAGATAATCCAGTGAATTAAATAACTGACATTTGATTTTTTTTTTTGGGGAACAGACATCAATATGATTCATAACAGACAAACTGACAAAGTTCAGTTTTCATTTTAATTTAAGTTTTTGCATTTTTGTACTTTTTATTCGTTTTTGTTCTTTTTAAATATTACTATTTATGTTTAATAAAGAAATAAGCCCCAAGAAGCCTGAAGCTTCGCGTCGTGCCTAACAACGCCCCTTAGCTGTTATAAATTCACTGTAAACCACGGCTTCACGGGGCTTATTGCTTTTATAAAATGGTTATTCCATGTACGTAGTATAGAGCAGAGCAAATAAAGTGTAATGATATTAATAAAAACAGTATTCTTCCACCAAACAATGTAGTTCCTCAGAAACAGTTGTGGTTGCAACAAAGTGGTTGCCGAGCAACAGACAAACGTAAACAAAGGTGTATGTTACTTTGTAGAGTCATTTACAACAGCTTCGAACGCGGCTCAGCCAATCAGAATCAAGCACCGGAACTCTCCGTTTTATAAACTTCTTTTTTATTTCAGATTTAGTTTTAGAAGAAGCAGTCGAGCAACAGAAGAGGAGAGCAGCTTTTTCTTATTAGATTTTAGCGCGGTTGTCATTGGTAGGAAACATTGTTTTGCTCACTGTGTTCACCGTGGTAAACACGTGCTCAAGTCGCATTTGTTCTTGTGCGCATCACATGGCTTTTCAGTTTTGGTTTGCTAAGTAGTAAGGCATAGCCAGCTGAATTCAATAACGAGGTATCAGGCAAGTATATAATTGGTTAGTACACTGCGGCAGCCCTCGTGTGAAGACCGACGAGTGTAAAGACCAGCGACTCTACCTGCGCGACTCCACCGACAAGACACTTGAGTACTGCTTTTCTCCCCTTTCTTTACAGCTTGTTCTCATCTACACGTTTTAGTCAATTATTCTCACTGTGCTTTCAAATCTCTACTATTACTCATAACACTGGTAAATCACGCACTGTACGTTGGAGGCAGTGCAATCCTAATAATCTACAGAAATAGAAGTCGCGTTTTTTCATCTGAAACGTGCTGTGATTTATATTTCAAAGCCACTCATATAATGCAGAAACAATCAAGCAAAATGTCTGTGAGAAAGGTATATTCACTCGACAAGCTCGCGCATCTGGTGGAGGAAGTGGAGGAAGTGAGGATGAAACCATAGATCATCACTTCCTCCACCCTCTTTTCATCCTCACAATGCGCTCAATCCACTCAGCGTGCTTTGTTTATCAGCTCGCGCACATCAGCTATACAGGCGTTAATACTGAATGTTTAACATTATATTCATTGCATAAATATACTTCGTAGTAGACATCCTTAACTTTCTGCTGTCTGTTGTTGGTGTTTCTTCGTTTAAATATGGCGCTTATCACATGCTGTGTGGTATCGGCGTTTGGTATCGGGGCATTTTAACGAGTACGAGTACAGGAGACCAGTATCGGGCCCGATACCGATACCAGTATCGGTATCGGTGCATCCCTAATTGCTACTCATTCAAGTCTCAACCTCATGGCCCTAACTGAGACTTGGATCAAACCTGAGGACACTGTCACTCCTGCAGCCCTCTCCACTAATTTCCCTTTTTCTCACACCCTCGTCCGATTGGAAGGGGTGGAGGTACTGGTCTGCTTATCTCAAATGAATGGAAATTTGATCCTCTGCCATCTCTTACTGGCAACAGTTCATTTGAATCACACGCAATTAGTATTACCCACCCTGCTAAAATCCACTTTGTAGTTGTTTATCGTCCCCCAGGTCAACTGGGTAACTTCTTGGAGGAGTGTGGATGTGTCTCAAACTTCCCTGAGGACGGTACTCCTCTGGTGCTACTCGGTGAATTCAACATCTACCTAGAAAACCCCCAGGCTGCTGACTTCACCACTCTGCTCACCTCATTTGACCTCAAGCGAGTGTCTACTACGGCTACTCACAAATCAGATAACCAATTAGACCTTATCTACATACGCTACAGCTCCACTGATAACACTTTAGTAACTCAGTTGCACACCTCAGACCACTTCCTCATCACTTTAAACCTCAGACTGACTACAGACACAACACACACTCCTCTGCAGGTCACCTTTCAGCGTAACCTACGCTCACTCCCTCCCTCTCGCCTATCCTCTATGGTTTCATCCTCACTTCCTCCACCCTCTCAGTTTTCAGCACTGGACACTTACACTGCTACTGACACTCTTTGCTCCACTCTACCATCTTGCTTAGACAACGTTTGCCCCCTTTCATCCAGACCAGCACACACCACCCCCTCTGCCCCCTGGCTGTCCGATGTTCTAAAACAATATACTACCACAACAAAATTAACAATTGCTCTGACTCTTGCACACTTTTCAAAACCACCTTCTCTCTTCTTTGCCACTCAACTGAGACTGCCCTGCTCTCGGTTACTGAAGCCCTGAGACTGGCAATAGCAGCTTCCAAATCCTCAGTACTCATCTTGCTGGATCTGTCTGCTGCTTTTGACACAGTTAACCACCAGATTCTCCTGTCAACCCTCATGAAGATGGGCATTTCAGGAACAGCACTCCAGTAGTTCAAGTCTTACCTCTCAGGTAGGTCCTTCAGAGTGTCTTGGAGGAGTGAGGTTTCTAAGTCATAACTTCTTGTTACTGGGGTTCCTCAAGGCTCAGTGCTTGGACCGCTTCTCTTCTCCATCTACATGCCATCTTTAGGATCCATCATTCAGAAACATGGCTTTTCTTATCACTGCTATGCTGATGACACTCAACTCTACTTCTCATTCCAACCAGATGATCCGACAGTAGCTGACAGCTAGGTTTGTCAACCATAACTCCTTCCAGGACAGCCAGGAACCTTGGAGTTGTGATGGATGATCAGTTAAGCTTCACAGACCATACTGCTACAACGGCCCGGTCCTGCAGCTTTGTCTTATACAACATTAGGATGATTAGACCCTTCCTATCAGAGCAGGCCGCACAACTCCTTGTCCAAGCTCTTGTTCTCTCCAGACTGGACTATTGTAATGCTCTCTTGGCATTTACTATCAAACCTCTGCAACTGATCCAGAATGCAGCAGCCAGAGTGGTCTTCAACGAGCCGAAGTAAGCCCACGTCACACCTCTCTTCATCACTTTGCACTGGCTGCCAACAGCTGCTCGCATCAAATTCACGGCACTGATGTTTGCCTATAAGACAACCACTGGCTCTGCACCAATATACCTAATCTCACTAGTTCAGACTTATGCGCCCTCCAGAAGCTTGCGTTCTACAAGTGAATGGCGCCTGGTGGTGCCATCCCAAAGAGGCACAAAATCACTATCACGGACCTTTTCCTGGACTGTTCCCAGCTGGTGGAATGACCTGCCGATCTTAATTCGAGACATTTTAGACATTTCAAAAAATGTCTAAAGTCACATCTTTTTTCGTCAGCACCTGACCGATTAATACTAGCACTTACCTATTCAATTCTATTCTAATCGCTCTAATTTATTTAAAGGGGTCATATGATGCTTTTTAAAGATCATTATTTTGTGTATTTGGTGTAACAGAATATGTTGACATGCTTTAATGTTCAAAAAACACATTATTTTTCAAATACTGTACATTATTGTAGGTCCTCTATGCCCCGTCTCTCTCAAACGCTTCGTTTTCTACAAAGTCCCGCCTTCCGACAATCAACACTACTGCTGTTCCTGAAACCACGCCTTCTTTCTTTGCATGAACGTTTGGGCGGCATTATTCAAATATTTTCACATAGTGAGGTAGATATGTGGGGGCGTGTTAGAACGAGCCGTTTTAGGGGGGCGTGGCAGAGTCTTAACTTTGATAAAGAATATCTCTTTGGTTTTGAGACTTTAGTCTTTGCAACTTCAGGGATCTTATCTATGCACAATCAGCTTGTAACACTCCAAAGAGAAAGGAAAACTTGAAATCACATCATATGACCCTTTAAAATTTATTTGTAATTCGCTTTGGATAAAAGCGTCTGCTAAATTATTAAATGTATATGTAGTTCGGTTTTAGTTTATTTATTCCAGTTAGTAATTTTAGTGTTTCAACTTATTTCATTTAGTTGGAAACATTCCTAATTTTCACTTAGTTCTTCATTTAATATTTATATTTTATTTATTTATTCTTGGAAGATGAGCTCAGTACTCAGTTTATTTGAACCAGCTGACTCCACTGAATCACAACCTGTAAGTATGATTAATAATTGATGTTCATATTTTCTATCGAGCGCTCAAGAAACGGAACTATGGCAGTCGGTGTATCATTTCTGACACGCGCTGTATACAGTAGACCAATCACAACAGACCGGGCCATCTGACCAATCAGAGCAGAGCAGGCTCACGGAAAGGAGGGGTTTAGAGAGACTGAATCTCAGACTGATTCGAACGAATCGTTTGGGAATCGCTGGAAAATTAGGTGATATTAAATGCATGTTTTGAGAAAACCAAAGCGTTTCCTTGCATGCATGTGAACCTATTGTAGGAGCCTCCCAAAACAATATCAGGAATGGCATAATGGGGCACTTTAAAGCAAGCATTTAGAAGTCATGTATATCCTACAGTAGCTATGCTTCCATCCAAAGTTGTGAATTTAACTTGTGCGCAAAATTGGAATATCACATAAAACGAAGAGAACAAAACCGTCACTTCCTGATAAACTGGCAGCAAACATCACTAAGAAAACGGTGATTTGCTGCAGTAGGAGAAGCCACTGTGGCTCTTTCTTCATATACAGTAAATTACCTGCGTGCACATGAAACACCACAAATCTGAAATGTGTTTCCATCGTAGTTTATGCGCATGTTTTCTTATCCAATAAAAATTGCATTTAGCTGAGTGCATAAGATTTTATGTGCAGTTTTAGAATTTATGCACATCTCGCCGTTTCTATTCAGCGTGTTTTTATGTGATACCCCAAACTGCACATTAAAAATAGGTGGATGGAAACATGCTTGTGACATCTTGTTTACACCAAAGTACTGAGATGCTGGAGAACTAGATGCACCCAGACCTACTGTAAACACTCACCTAGTATGAGATGCAGTTTGGTTTGCGTCTGGAAGGCGTAGTGAAGGGTGACCAGGAAGGGAGACTGGCGGATGTGTTCCAATACCTGCCGCTCTGTTCTAGTGTGCTCCGCCGTCTTTGCCTTCTGAACGATGGCTGCTTTCTTCAAAACCTACAGGGGGAAAGATCATAACATACTTTCATAATAAGATTTCATTTTGAGACAAACATGTACTTGTCACTTTGTCAAGATTTTATCAGTCCAATAGTAGATAATGTAGATTTCCATTCTCAGAGCTAGAGCAAAGTGGCAAAAATGACAACAAAATCCTCAGTTCTTCATCTGTCATCTAGCATTTGATATACATGCATATATATATACAGTATATGGGTCAAAGATGTTAAGATGTCCGCATTAAAAGAAATTTACAAAAGTGATTATATGTTCATAGAAAGCACATTAAATAAAAGTAAAGGTCTACTTTTAAGGTTTCAAATAAGTTTTTGGAGAATCAAATGTTACAATTTGGTTGAAACAATGTTACATTGTCATTCAGTGTGCCGCAATATTTATGTAAAAATTCAAACATGCTTATTCTGACGTGTACATATTAAAATATATAAAAGAATAAGGGAGCATATTAAATTTGATTGTGTTTTAAATTAGTAAAAAAAATCTTACTGACAAATGGGCGGAGCCTAGGATAGTGCCACATTTTAAAAATGTTAAATTACAACTAATTAGTATTTGGGGTGAAAGTAATTAGTCTTTTAATATCTCATAAATTTATTTTTTTTTTAAATATGCCTTACAAGATTGTTACACTGAATGGCATTTTAGTGGGCGTCTTCTGTAAATCAGGGGAAAATGTATATTTATTTTTTGCTCGGAAAAACAAAAACAAAATTGCAATTAAATTAAACAGAAAACTTTTTTAATTTTTTGGGGAAAAACAACAACAATTTAAAGCAGTATTACACTTATTGTTTTTATGCTTAAACCCTTTTTCGTCTTTGACCCATATAAA
Organism: Sinocyclocheilus rhinocerous; assembly: GCF_001515625.1. Classification (NCBI taxonomy): domain Eukaryota; kingdom Metazoa; phylum Chordata; class Actinopteri; order Cypriniformes; family Cyprinidae; genus Sinocyclocheilus; species Sinocyclocheilus rhinocerous. Next base: position 63,477 of record NW_015642068.1, on the reverse strand, counting down.
CTATTATAGTTTTTTTTTTTTATATCTTGAATTAGATTTTAGATTTCGTTTAATTTTTATTTTTGTTAAAGCTTTAGTAATTTTGTTGTCTTTTTTTTTTTTTTTTTTTTTAAATATGTCTATATAGTTTTATTTACGTTTTAGTTGTAGGTTTTAGCTTATTTAGTTTTATTTATTTTAGTATTTCAACTTAGTTAATGTTACAGTGTTAGAATATAATGTGATTTTATAATACATAACACAGCCTACAAGGTTACATTCACTATATTTGTTTTCATTGCCTTTAATATAAACATTGTTTCATTAGACAACATTAGGCAGGATGTAAAAACAAAAAAAAAACATATATATATTTTTTAAAAATTCAAATAGAAAAACAAAGAAAATAATTCTACATATTTCGTATATCGCAATTCAGCCAAAAAACACAGCGATATGATTATTTGGCCATATCACCCAGCCCTACTTCAACTTAAACGCAACGAAAATATCATATTGTCATATCCTGTCTTGATAAATAAAATTTTTTTTAAATTAAATAAAAAATTAAATAAAATTTAATTTAATTTAATTTAATTTAATTTAAAAAAATTAATTAAAAAAAACATTTTAATTAAATTAAATTAAGCTATTTTAAAAAATTAAACCAAAATAAGAAATACCGTCTTGGCCACGAGCTGAAATAAAATAAGTTTACATTTATTAACATTTTATTTTATTTCAGTTAATGATTATTTAATTTCAAGTAATGAAAATGTTTTTATGGTTTCAGATTTAATAAACAATAATAACCCTGCAAAGAACACAACTCAAAAAATAGTGATTTAATCAAAATCTGTTGAGCTGACAAACTATGTCCAATGTATTCTAATTGAGTATTTAATGCTATGATACATGTGAATGATTTAAATACACCTTTTTATCTTTCAAAAGAATGCCCATTAATAAAAGATAATATTCCTCTATTAACCATTAAGCACACAACTCAACATTTGTGTTGTTTTACTAACTGAGGGACAAGCAGCAAGTCACGTGTGATAAAAACGGCACAAACCTTCATGGCATAGAGTTTGCCTTTATCATGGCCGCTGATTTTTCTGACCAGGAACACTTTCCCGTAAGCTGGTAAAGAGCAAAGCAGAGATGCAGATATTTAACTGTATTCAACACCCCAGAGATCAGCTGATGAACAGCTTCATTACAGGTGCATATGCTTATTAAACTGGAACAGAAGTGTATTATGAGTTCCACATCGGACAGTCCAGCGCTCACCTCCAGTGCCCAGCACTTTCAGAAGCTCGAAGTTCTCCATGCCGACTTTCTCAGTGTATCCCGTGAGGTTTGCTGAGAACAGACAAACAAACACACCTTAATACTTATATCAAATACATATGATATGCTATACAGTTCATGCAGATGCAATGACATTTGGGCGATACCAAAAACTAATACTAGGCCGATAACCTACATGACTGAGAACGCAACATGTAACAAAATGTAACACTGTTTTTCCTGCTTTTAAATTTAAAAATAACAATAAAATAGAGATAGGAAAGAATGAAATCAGGCAACAAACGTCAATCATCCAACACTGGAGATATTCGAAAAGATGGATAATTATTTTTAAAAAAAATTTTTTTTGAAACATGGCATTTTGATTGTTATTTTAAAATGATTTATTTTAATTTTACATTTTTATGATTTAATTAATTGTTAGCTTTCCACTGAACTCACAAACCCCCTGCAGTTCCTTTACGAAATTTTATATCAATATGTTACAAGATTATCCTATTTAAATCACTGTGATAAACGAGTTAGGTCAGAAGTAATCAAAGAGTACACTACCAGACAAAAGTTTTTGAACAGTAAGATTTGTAATGTTTTTTTTTTTTAAGAACTCTCTTTTCTGCTCACCAAGCCTGCATTTATTTGATCCAAAATATATCAAATATGTGAAATATTTTTACTATTTAAAATAGCTGTTTTCTATGTGAATATCTGTTAAACTGTAATGTATTTCTGTGATGTGCAGCTGTATTTTCAGCATCATTACTCCAGTCTTCAGTATCACGTGATCTTCAGAAATCATTCTCATATGCTGATTATTAGAAACATTTCTGATGATTATTATTATTATTTAAAACAGTTGAGTAAATTTTTTCAGGTTTCTTTGATGAATAAAAAGATCCAAAGATCAGCATTTATCTGAAATAAAAAGCTTTGTAACATTATACACTATATCATTCAGAAACTTCGAGTCAGTATAATATTATTTTTTGGAGTAATGATGCTGAAAATTCAGCTGCGCATCACAGAAATAAATTACAGTTTAACACATATTCACATAGAAAACTGTTATTTTAAATAGTAAAAATATTTCACATATTTTGGATCACATAAATGCAGGCTTGGTGAGCAGAAGAGAGATATTTTCTTTAAAAAAAAAAAAAAAACATTAAAAATCTTACTGTTCAAAAAGGTTTGACTGGTAGTGTAGTCTGATTATAATGTAACGGATAGCGTTACTGACTACACTACGTGTAATCTGTAATCTGTAACGGACAGCTCATACCGCTGGTGATCTGGTGCTTGACGGTGCAGACTGGCTCTCGGTCCGAGTCCTCGCCGCTGCTTTCGCCGGACATCACGAGCTTTGATCGGTCAGAGGACCTCACATCTACACGCGGACTTCCGCTCTAAAGCGAAACTCTGCACGTTATGGCATGTCTGTGTTTTAATCTCAGCTCACAAATCCTGCTGTGGACGCACGACCTAAATATGAACCGCTTCTGACAGCCGCATACTTTAATATCTTTCTAAACAAGGCGACGAGGTACTGTGCTTCCAGTTAACTGATGATCATGTGGGCCATGGATGGCTGTTATTTCCGTATTTCCAACTTCGACACAACTGTGCTGAGCTGTTCGCATCCCGTTAGCGCTGCTTTAGCACAAACACACTCCAAACACAGCGATATTCGCTCGGCTAACGAGCTGTTCCCTGATAGCGTCCGTGCTAACTATCATCCATGACAGTTCACAATGTCCCTAGCAGCGGATTCACTAAAGCTGAACGGGCGTGTTTTACTCCTTTTCTCCTTCCTTCCGGGTGTAGTTACGCCCGACTCGCGTTAAGATATGCGTTTGTTTGGGAAAGGAAATGAATTGAACGACAAACGCCTGGAAGAAAGTGTAGTAAGGATCATTTCGGCCACGGAAGCCGATGTAGTGCTGTTCGAATCGCGAACCAATCGTCGCTTTGAATCGGTTCTTTCGAGCGAACCGATTCGCGCGAAGCGCTCGATTTGTGAACGTTGGCTACGTGTGAGGTGAGGTTAGAAACACAAAAAGCGAGTAGCTGTATTTGGCTTTATTTCATTAGACTTAAATGCACTTTTGAGTTGCGTCTCCGTCCGAACGAGTCGATTAATCGTTTTACGAATTGGTTCACTAGATTGAACCTTTCGAACGAACCGATTCTCTAAAACGAGTCCGATAGTGAGCCGAAGCGCCGCTGCTGGACTCGGCTTCGGAGCACATCAGACGTGTGTGGTTGGTTGGTTGGGTGTGTAGGTGGCGAAAGAGAGAAAAGCTGGTGCAATCCAACTCGCCAACTCCCGTGCTGAAGAACACAGCCTCTCCCAATAACGACAGCTTTTAGCTCACACACACTGTTTGGATCTCAAGTTGCATGTGTGTAATTGCTAGGTTGTGTGTAAGCTCTGTTGTGAGCTGTTATCATTAAAGTATCAATGAAGCGTGCTTGTTATTGAGACGGCCACCGGGACAAGCTTTAACTGAACATTGAGTGTTTACTATTATCATTTTACATTATTGACACAATATTTTCCTAATTAATGCTGTACAGTTGCTTTGACACAATCTGTATTGTTAAAAGCGCTATATAAATAAAGGTGACTTGACTTATAGCAAAGGCATGTTGCCACATATGGTGTGTTTCGTATTGTATACAAGTATATATATATATAAAGTACTTGACAATCTGTAGATGAGCACTTGACATGTACATGCATTTGGATATTCATCTTCCCTCCTGTATTAACGTGCTGTGGATGCGGTAAGTGTGTGAGTGCTTGTGCAGCAGTTTGTGTATTAACAGATTAGGACAGGTTACAGGATAAAGGACGCAGACACTGGGCTTTCACTCTATATGCTGCCATCAGTCATCATCCTTCATTATCTATTTATGTGTGTAAGAGACCGTGTGCATGTCTACCTGGCTCATGTGATCGTGCAGATCTTTCTGCTTGCTTACTGTGTGCATAAATAAATACACCTGAATGCTATTGTGTGGATGTGCAGAAGTTTGAAAGAAAGAATCGATGATAAGGCAAAATATTCCACAAAATATCACTACACGACAAAGCCGTTCAAAATGTCAGATTTTATTAGACTCAACAGATTTCTGACGGTTCTGCGAGTGCAGTACAGTGTTTCATAGCAGAGCGTTGAGCATCATCTACACCGTCTTTTAACACTTACAATGCATTTAATACCATGCTGAATGCAGAACAAAAAATGACTTAATGACAGTTAAGTATTTATGTTTACAACATGCAAGTAACACTGGATGAGAAAATATGAATTCGAGAAAATATTAATTTCACATCTATCATAATTATAATAATATTTGTAATCAATGATTTCCAGCATCAAACAGTTTGCTTGTCCACACTTCAAGCGGAAATACAATGCAGTCAAACCCTTGTGAAAAAGAAGTTCAGCATACTTTTAAAAAAGAGTACTTATCACAGAAATAATATACTTTAAAAGAATTTGCTTAAGTGCAAAGTGAATGTAATGTTTTTGGATGCTTAGCTGCATGTTATTTGCAATTAAATGAAAATGTATTATAGTTTGCATTTATGCTAAATGCAATTAGTTGAGTGTATTTCTCACCCACTTAAGTAGCACATCTTTAAATGCAATTTCATAATTACTGCTGATGTCTACTGTGTTAAATACATGAGTGACAAATAATACTGTAAAACTCAAATATACTTTAATGTCATTTCGGCTGAAACATATATGTAGTGTATTTAAATAGATTTGTGATTTACGATGCAGTTGCAATTTAGTACATTTAAAATAATTAACTTTAAAACGTAAATACTGAATAACACAAGTGCTTTAGTATGCTAATCAACACATCAACATAAGTGTACTAACTTGACATTACAGCAAAGTGCAGTTTTTAAAAGTGTACTTAAATAAGAAAGTAGACTCTCTTTAAGTACACTTAAGTGGCCTTTTATTTCATTAATATTATATTTCCTGCAAGTACAGTTTTTAAAAAATATACTTTTCAGATTTGAAGTACACTACAAGTGCACATTCACTAGAATTAAGCGCACTTCTTTTTCACAAGGGTATGTTGTTCCAATCATTTACAAACATCAATAGCATTGGTATTACAAAACAGCCTCTTTTAGGCATATGACATGATTTTGTAAAGAAACGGGAAAGAATTATAATCGAACTTTCTGTTAAGAAACTGCACCGTCACTCAAATATTCAACCATTCATAGTGGAGATTTAAGCATATTGCTAGTTATTTCCCAGGCGAGTTTCTCCCGACAGGAATGAACAGACGTTTACTCATCGTGAGGCTTGCGATATCATATATTTGCCATGAAACGTAAGGTGCTTCAGAGTGGAATCATTCATCGTTCAAAAGACTTCTAATGACATTGGGTGCAATGTTGATACTGTTAATGTATTTTAGAAACAACCATTTTAGTGTATTAATGATTTACACGACTCTTTGAGATGTAGGTCATTAAAACTGATCAGGTGAATCTGACTCTTTAGCTGGCGGCCCCTGCTTCCGGTTTGGCTTCAGGAGGGGCCACCTGGTTCAGCAACAGGAGCTTCAGCACAGGATCCACGTACTCCATGAAGGTCTCCTTCACTCCCTTCTCAAGCAAGTAGCCCTCGGTGTCGATCTCCACATTCTCCTGTCCAGCCACGGCCTCCATAGACGTCTGCAGGAGGCGCACACTGGCCAACACTGAGCACTGTAGACGA
>NW_015642068.1:38855-56864 GCF_001515625.1 Sinocyclocheilus rhinocerous | reverse complement strand
AATTAAAAAAATTGTAATTTGCCGTATGCATTGCAATTTACTAGTTTTAGTCAATTTTTTTTTTTGCAATCTTCTGAAATGATCCATTTAGCAAAAATACATTTCAGTCACTGTAGTTAATGCAATGCGATAAATTACGCTAAATCTGTTTTTACCGTAACATTAACTAAACATGAGCAATACATTTACAGTATGGGTAACACTTTACAATAAGGTGCATTAGTTAAGTACTTTAGTTAACATGAAATCAGAATGAACAATACTTCTACAGCATTTATTAATCTTAGGTCATGCTAATTTCAACATTTACTAATGCATTATTCAATTAAAAGTTGTGCTTGTTAACATTAGGCAATGCACTAACTAACAATGAACGACAACGTATTTGTATTTTATGTATATTAATAAATACTGTAATAAATGCATTGTTCATGGTTTGTTCATGTTAGTTAACCTTGTTGTTACCACAGTATGTTATAGTCAGTTAATAAAAATACAGCTGTTCATTGTTAGTTCATGTTAGCTCAGGTCCATTATAAATGAGTATGGTGCTTACTCTGATTAGGTCCGTTGTGTGCATGCAAACCTCGAGCAGCGTACCTGAATCAGAAAGACGGACAGAACTACAGCTCCAATCGTGTTCATCAGCCCCATGTAATAGTTGACCAGGGCTTCTCTGCAGCCACGGATGAAGATGTTGAGCTCTTCGGTCTGGTGCTCGTAGTTGTAGTGGGCGGTGTTGTTGGTGATTCTGTACTGGATACAGGGTCTGGGAGAACTAGGGTTACAGCAGCTGAAGGGCAGACCGTCGATCAAGTAACGGCCATCCACATTGCTCTTAATGCGGCTGAGGATTGAGAAAGGAGAAGGAGATGAGAGAAAGCTTTGAATCAGTGAAAACTTGTCATGAGATTGCTCTAAACTGGCGTTCATCCCAAAATATTGTTGCATTTACAAAGACATCTCAGAGTCCATGTTTGAACTTAGTATTAGAATTAGTCTGGTGTGACCAGCCAAGACAGATTGCTGTTTACACCAGGTATTAACGTGAATCATACATGTATTTTCAGTGGTCATGTTTTCTTCAAATAGATGGTCTTTTGATGCCTAGTGTGTCTGAATGCTTTTGGACACTTAATTCCAAACAAAATATCAAATCATGCGGCATCTGAAAATGAATGATGCTAGAGACTTCTCAGAACTAACTTCACATTTCTGAGCCATTTTGGTCTCGGGTTGATTTATAGTGGATGTATGAAGTCTCAAGTTCTCCTCAAGTGTCCTAAATAGAGTAATACGGATGCTAAAGGTACAATTCACCCAAAAATGAAGATTAAAAAGATTAAGCAGATTGCTGTTTACACCAGGTATTAACGTGAATCATACATGTATTTTCAGTGGTCATGTTTTCTTCAAATAGATGGTCTTTTGATGCCTAGTGTGTCTGAATGCTTTTGGACACTTAATTCCAAACAAAATATCAAATCATGTGGCATCTGAAAATGAATGATGCTAAAGACTTCTCAGAACTAACTTCACATTTCTGAGCCATTTTGGTCTCGGGGTGATTTATAGTGGATGTATGAAGTCTCAAGTTCTCCTCAAGTGTCCTAAATAGAGTAATACGGATGCTAAAGGGACAATTCACCCAAAAATGAAGATTAAAATGATTAAGATAAACCGGAGAGTTCCAGTGCTTGATTCTGATTGGCTGAGCCGCGTTCGAAGCTGTTGATTTATAACAGCTAACTCCGCTTCACATCGTACCTAACAACGCCCCTTAGCTGTTATAATTCACTGGCTTCTTGGGGCTTATTGCTTTATTCTCTCACCATTGTGGTGTTCTAAACCTGTATGCATTTGGTAACACTTTAGTTTAAGATCCAGTTCTCACTATATCAGCATGCATATTACTATAGCATATTGGCTGTTTATTAGTACTTACAAAGCACATATTAATGCCTTACTCTGCATGACCGTATTCTAGATCCCTTAATCCTCAAACTTAACCGACTATGTGAAGCGTGAGCCTTCATCCTGTGGAAAATAAAAGAAGATTCTTGGAAACAAAACAGAAGAAGCATTCTTTGAAGTATGTTGTTTTGGTGAAGGTGTGTAAATGGCGACACGGTTTTCATATGTGGGTGAACTCCTGTATCGCTCTAACGCTTTGAGCTGGCATTCTCAGCGACTCACTCCTTGACGTCCTTCGAGCTGAAGTCCAGGTAACGGTTGCTGATCCACTGCACCTCGAACCAGTCCTTGTAGTTGCTGTTCCCGCAGCACTGGAACTCCATCTGAAGGCGATCGATGGTCTGCTTCTGGAAGCAGCGGCCGGGGGTATCGGTGTCCTTGTAGAAGCGGATGCCATTCTTCAGCCCGATCTTCAGCGAGGACTCCAGGCTGCCCTTCATGGCGTAACTCAGGATGACTGAAAGCAGCATGAGGGTGCTGAAGAAGACCGAGCATCCAAAAAAGGGCTTCAGGTAGGTCTTCCATCGCGGGAAACGGCCGGGATCCAGGGCGTCCTGGCAGATTCGACTGGCAAAGTAGTTGATGCCCATTGAAGCCAGACCCACGATCATCAAGGTGTTGGGCACACAGTGGATGTCTGTGTTGTCCATTACCTAAAGTACAAGATGTGGATGTCAGGCCTTTTTCAGCTCAGACTGCATTGTCTACACTGAATTTACTTCATCATTTCTTTTGAAAATGAGCGACCTTTTATTAGAGTAGATTATATGTAATACAGATCAAATTAACCCCTAAATCACCCATAATAACCCATGTATATTTGGAGAATATTGGAGAGCTTTTGGTTGATACATTAGCAGCAAGCTGTGGCTCAGTTTTCCATTACGATTAATGTGAATTTGATAATCCATTGGAACTGTAGTAAACCAATTAGTAATTCACTAAGCTTCATGAAAGGATTTTTTTAATTTTCTTTAGGGGAATATACATTATATATATATAATTTTTTTTTTTTTTTTTTTTTTTATGTGACAAATTTTATGTGATGTGAGATCTAAGCAGTGTTATTTTAGTATCATTGAGATACTATTATAGTTTTATTCATATTTTGAATTAGTTTGTATTTTTATATTTTCATTCTCATTTTCCAGTGTAATTTTTGTAGTGTTTTTGCTATTAGTTGTTATATTTTTTAAATACATTTATGTTTTTATAAATATATAAATGAGATATGAGACATATATATTATTATTTTATTTTTTTTAGTTTAGTTTACTATAACAACCCTGGATCTCAGGCTGATTTTTACAGAATGGACTGATTAGTTATATACTGCACATATATTTGGGTAAATCCGAATTTAATTTCTGTTACACAAAATATTATCATTCTCATTTTTGGACTGGTCATTTACTTAATATCTAATGAAGAACATGCAAAAATGATTTGTAGTATCACACTATATGTGTGTGTGTGTGTGTGTGTGTGTGTGTCTGTGTGTGAGTGTGTTTCTGTGTGTGTGTGTGAGTGTGTCTCTGTGTGTGATTGTGTGTGTGTGTGTGTGTGTGTGTGTCAATAAAAACTGGTGTAAAATATAGGCAATCGTGTATGGCCTTCTTAGGGCCGAAGGCAGTCTTCATCATCATCATCATCATCACTGATAGTGACCCTGATAACTGTTGAAGAGCTCCTTTGTAAAGGACAGCTCCTTAAGCCTATTATGAGCGGCTTAGATCATATTTATATTCACATAGGTTAATCCCTGCCAGATATTTCTGAAACGTTTGAGCCCTTAACATGTTTATTTATTATGACATTTGTTACTTTACAGTGATTCTATAAACTTCTATAACCTAAATAAAAACCGCTAAATGGACGAATGGTTAATTAACTGCTAAATATTGTGCTGAACAGAGCCAGCTGTGAAGGTCAGAACTATGCATTGCGTCATTGCATGGAATTATCAGCCAAACACATCAAGCACACGAAACACATGAGGGTTATATGGATACCTCTCCCCTCCTTCGAAGCTCAGTCTTTAGGAAGCATCCTAAAGTGAAGGTAACGGCTCCACCCAGAGTTGCAAACCACGAGAGCAGCCATAAACCCTGGGCCAGCTGCACCCTTTTCTGAAAAGTCAGCTTCATCTTACCCACAACCATTGTGAAAGAGTGTTGTGGTGTAAACCTGAGAGAAAGGAAGGCTGGAAGAGTGTGAGAACACACAGAAGTGTTCAAACGGTGCACTCTCTGAAAGAGGAGCTGGAACTGCTGGAGCTTCAGAGGATCTGTGCAACAACAGCTAACTCTGTGTAATCCGTGAAGTTCCCTTTCTTTGTCAGAATACGAGATCGAATCGATTGCATCCGAACAACAATGCAGCCGCTGTTCTGTATGTTGTAGTCCGTTAGCAGAGGTCAGTCCGGGTTGTTTGGTGGTGATCCCCCCGTAGTGTCCCCTCAGTGGTGAACCTCCATGCCCATAGCTGGTGAGACACACTGCATCTGGCCAACGTTAGAGGTCTTGGGCGTCTTACCTGTAATCCCTAAACTATCCTATTACAACGGCCCTCTCCAATGAGAAACAAGGCCACTGTCTGCTCAGCAAAGCCAGTGCTGCATCGCTGCCTTGCGTCACGCAGGTAGAGGATAAAGATGATGAATAACGACAAGCAAGAGAAGCTGGAAGGACTGAGACAGCCGGGGTGCTTAAAGCTGCCTATGAAGCTGATAGGTGCTAGACTTTGTGGAAATGATGAGGACCTTCGCCTTCCTTCAAAGCTCAGTGTAGTTCTAGAGCGTCTCTCGGTTCAGAAGTGAAGAGAATCAGTTCACTGAGCCACGAGAGCAGCCGTAATTCATTTTAAAACCTGTTCTTGTGTTTAATTGTGACCCTGGAGCACAAAACCAGTCTTAAGTGTCAATTTTGTGAAATTGGGATTATACATAGCTGTATAAATAAGCTTCCATTGATGTATGGTGTGTTAGGATAGAACAATATTTGGCTGAGATACAACTATTTGAAAATCTGGAATCTGAGGGTGCAAGAAAATCTAAATATTGAGAAAATCATCTTTAAAGTTGTTCAAATTAAGTTCTTAGCAATGCATATTACTAATCAAAAATTAAGTTCTGATATATTATATAGGAAGGATGCATCAATGCAAATAAAAATAAAGGATTCAACAACATTTATGGGAACCTTAAGACCTTTTATTTATTTTTTTTTAGAATAATGCAATATAATATGAAGTCATTGTTTTATTTTCTCCTCAGCTTTTTCACTGAATAGTCTTTTTTGCAGACCATTGGTTACACGTTACATGTGATGCATCTAAAATAACTGTGTTTTTGAACTTTGCTGAGATGCCATTGGCTTTTGATTTAATGTCAGTTGTATCTGACATTAAATATTTGTAGCGATGTGAATTATTTAATGTTCCGTGCTGTGACATGCCACACTCCGTGTTCTGCAAGTTTATTATTTTAAACATTATAGTTTTTAATTTTATGGATGCAGCTTCGATGACTTCATATTAATTGGGACACTGCATGTTATATTTTTATGTTACATTTGTACTTTTTCTAATTTATTTTGTTTACACCGCAGGGTAATATAAAATCAAATAAAAGTGTTAAAACAAAAATTAATGACTGACTGCCACAGACTACATAATAGATGTATTTCAGCTTTCTTTTCCATTAGTTATGGATTTATCTTTCACTGTATCTTAATTATCAGGTATTTAGTTAAGAAACCAGGTGAAACCGTATTGCACATTAAAATGACTATTTTCTCCTTTGAAGATAAGAAACTCCCAGCATTAATGTTTGTTCTACTTTTATTTATATTAACATGCAAATAATTACAGACATTAATACAAACGTCAACAGCAAGAAAGATGCATTGCACAAGCTGGCGTACCACTAAAATTAATAATAATAATAATAATAATTCTAAATCAACATGACATTCTACAGAATCCTGAGTTTGTCAAAAGAATGCAATGTGCTTTTTCTGTAATCTTCTATTATACTGTCATCCGCATAACCACATTTATTACATACAGATAGACAATTATTACATTTTAAATGTGCATTCACATTTTTCTAGCGAGAAAACATATGGGATGAACTACGTATATATATCACACGGCTAATGTTTTTTCCTATAATCTTTCACAAATAAATAAAAAACTACACATGAAGATATACAGTATATAGTCTTTTAAAGCTAATATAGAAATACTGTAAAGAGTAAAATGAAGAAGTAAGAGTATTAGAAGAATTAAACACATTAGCATGTGTGGCATTAGAATTCAAATGAATATTAAATAAACATGAATAAATATGATCCTAAACAGAACCGGCTTTAATGAAACAGCATTGACAGTCCATTTTACAGACTTTTTTTTTATTTATCTTGACGTATCCCATTGCTAATAATTCTTTTTCAAATCTATTTTTTCCTAACAAGCATCAACCAGCATTAAACTGCTACATTAAATATCATACGGTTTCTTCTATAGAGTAGCCTAAAACTATAGCTATTTGGCAATGATTGATGAAGTGAAGTGATGCCAGTGAGAAACGTTGTTTAGAGGCAGAGCAAGTTACTACATGCTGGTGAAAGATTGCAAAGATTTTGCATAACATTAAAAATTAAACTACGACAAATTTATCTTTAATTCAAAATAAGCACGTTATGATTCCCCCTCTCTATTTTCTTTCTTGCATCAGTGATAAAATGCAAGTTGCCAAGATGGTTAGCCTGTACTTCATCACTAATGTTTTCGACACATAACGAGCATGCCCCGTTAATCACAGGTGTGTGCTCTCCCCATCGTGAATAAAGTGGTCGAGCATTTTCTGAGCAGACTCCAGACCCAGCATCCCGCTTCTGTCCTCTCCAGCTTCTCTCCAGTTACACACAACCTCGTCTGTGTGCGACGCTTGTCTGGAGCCGGACTGTGACAGGTGCAGGTCCATCATGGATTTATTGCTCCTCAGCTGGCTGTGATGATCCTGCTGCTGCTTCAGAAGCCCGATGGAGTGGATCTCCTCCAGGCTAGAGGACAGCATGCGAATGGGGGAGCCCAGGTTGTGCACCTCTGTGATCCGGTACACGTCGCATGCTGGACCTCCGGGACTCTGCTTGAAGCGGGCCAGGCTGGCATCCTCGATGGGAACCGGCAGGGTTTCGGGGTGGACGGTGAACTTGAGATGCGGTATCTGTAGGCCGTGGCGAGCTTGATGACATTTGCTCTCCTCGCCTCCAGACTCGCTCTCCGTGTCCATCAGTCCCCAGCCGCCTTGCCTCTGCTGCCACTGGAAATACACTGCACTTCCACCACTCCCCCTCGGGTCCGAGTCTAATGCCTCCTCTCCCATCTCTGACCAGTCGGATTCCTCCTCCTCTGGGAGGGTTCCCAGCGACTGGTCACCGGCATGCATGGAGGCTTTCTCATAAAGCTCGCTGTCCATGAACGGCGCTGGAGGAGGTGCGAGTGGAAGTGGAGTTATGGGATCGTCAGACTTCAGATGCTTCACCAGGGCATCCTGTAGCATTGATGTGACCTGAGAATACAGGAGCGTCATTAAATCAAGCCAGCTCGTTCTGAATGGACACATATTTGGAAAAAGCACAAATGAACTAATTATTGTACGTAGCACAATACATTTGAATCATAAGACGAAATGCTGTGAGGAACATTTCCACAGAAGAGTCATTCTCGGGAAATGATAGAAGTATCTGCATTTCTCCTCTTCTCTAGCATGATTCTTAATCTAGTTGTCTGGAATTTTATATGACGAATATTGTGGGCTTTTTGATGTATTGCTTTTGTTCCTTGTATGTCACTTTGGATAAAGCGCCTGCTGAATACATAGAGTATATGTACAATCCAAAAATGAAACCTGAAAATGGTATCATTTAACTTAATTGGTTTTATTCAAATAAAAAAAAAAATTATATATTTTATGCCCAAAATCATTAGGATATTAAGTAAAGATCATGTTCCATGAAGATATTTTGTACATTTCCTACCATAAATATATCAAAACTTAATTTCTGATTAGTAATATGCATTGCTAAGAACTTCATTTGGACAACTTTAAAGATGATTTTCTCAATATTTAGATTTTTTTTTTGCATTTTTTGTTTTCAAATAGTTGTATCTCAGCCAAATATTGTCCTATCCTAACAGACCATACATCAATGGGAAGCTCATTTATTCAGCTTCAGATGATGCATAAATCTCAATTTCACAAAATCAACCCTTATAACTGGTTTTGTGCTCCAGGGTCACATTTATATATACAGTATATATATATCATTTATATAATTTAACATTACTGAATCAACATAAATACATTAATTTAATGGGAATAAATAGCTCTTTAAGGTAGCAATTGGTTAGTGTGTAAATGTGATGTAAATTTTTTATAAAAAAAAACTTTTTGAATAAAACATTTTTAAATGTTTTTTAAAATCAGAATAGCTGACAATTTCCTTAAATCAGCATTATATTTAAAGGGTTAAATACTATAACAAGTCTTATTCAACCTGAATTTTGATTTCACTAAAATTAAAATGATCATGCATCCATTTTTTACTTCTTAAAATAAATTTGTTATTGAAGGGAATGCAATCATAAAATACCTCACAGTGAGCTCTCTCACAATCTGTTTCTATGTTTGAAGAATAGCCTCTTGTATTCATCATCTTAGTAAAAGATGTAAAGGAGCATCTACATGAATGTGAATATTGCTCATTATAAACATAACGAAATCAAGCTCTCACATTAATGTTCTCTAGACTGTGGATGGTGGTCTTCGCTGCAGACAGATGTTCGGTGAGCTCTGAGATTCGCTCGTTCAGTCGCTCTCGCTCTCCATCCGTACTTTGAGACTAAATTGAAGTAACATCATATTTAAAAAGTCATATTTAAAACAAACAGAATTTGTTGTGATGTTATGTAAACCAATGGTCTAAGAATCCATTCAAATGAATGGGATTGATTCTTTAGGGTGGAACAACCACAAAAGACTAAATGAAGTGTTAAATCGGGCTTTACCACACAATGCAGTTTTTTCTCCAGAAGGTGGTTGGTTTGTTGTGTGCAGGAGTAGTTGTCCTGAAGTCTGATGAAACAGAGAGCCTTATGATATATTCACATGAATTCTTAACAAAAAAAACATATTTTTTATTCTGGGTTGCACTAAATTAGCGCAAATCAATCATTGTTTGGTGCAGATTGTATTATAAATAATGACAAATATACAATTTGTCTTTGTTATTTGAATAAAAACAGAAATAACATTACAGTCACCTTTCTGAAAATTGTAGCTGACAAGAGCTAAAGCCTTAATAACTCACTCATCCTTATAAAAACATAAGTACACTTTAGTCAAAATTTGAAAAGATTATTTATTACAAAAATAATTAACTTTAAAAGAATAAAAGTCAATTAAAACTTAATATGGTGTTTTAATCGATGTTAATGAATTAATTGCAATTAAAGGAAAACATATTAACATTTAAATTTTTATTCAATGCAATTTTACAGTGTTTTCTGGCACTTAAGTAGCACTTAATTACATCTTTATGTGTCATTTAATCATTCATAATATATCATGTATTTAAATATACTGTATTTGCAATTACAAATTTGTAAGTTGGAATTTTGTACATTTGAATAATATTTTTAATTTAAATGTTACACCAAATAACACTACAATTAAAATGATAATCAAGTACTTTACATGTGCTTCAGTATGTTAATCAAAATAAGTGCACTTCTTTAAAGAACAACAGAATATTATTAAAACATAATGAATTGAAAGGTACTTTAAAGTAAAACTTTTAATTTGACATTATTACAAAGTGCACTTTTTAAAAGTGTAAGTTTGTTAAGACACATTAAATTGTCTGTCTTTAAGTACACTTAAGTGGCCTTTCAGTTCATTCATATATTATCTGCAAGTAAGGATTTAAAAAAAAAACACTTTTAGGATTTGATGTACACTACAAGTGCTCACTACTTTTTACGAGGGTAGTATGGATTAGCTCAGATGAAAAAAAAGTGAAATCTGCTGTGCTGTTTCTCTTGTTAGAGGAAATCTTATATAAAGCCATCAAAAGCTAAAGAAACAGATTTGTTGTTAAATGCCTTAAAAATTCTTCTTTGTCATCACATTCAGCATGGTCAAGCCTGCCCTCTTATATATCTCTTATAAAAATGTATTCATTGCTAAAATGTAGGGTCTACTAAATGAGTAAATGTGCTGTAAATGTAGTGTATGCATATGTACATAGTGCATGTCGGAGCATGTGCACTGTCCACAAAAAGCTCAAATCCTGCTAAAAATAGCATTTTCTAACTGGTCTATTTTATGTGCATGCATTATATATTAATCCAATAGAATAGAATAGAATGTGATATAGCACAGTACAGTTTAGTCTTGTGTCTCACCTTGTGAACCGCTCTATTAAGCTGCTAAGCTCAATGCGAGTTCTTTGTAACTCAGATTCAAGGAGCTGGTGTCCGGTTTTGAACTCAGCTCCCATGCATTTCATTTGCAAAGTGGTCTGCAGCAAGCTGTGGTGGAGAGCCTCATTCTGCTCCTGTAGCATCCTGGACCGATTAAACAGACAGAGAGTGCATCAAGCACACCTCCAAGAAAACAACCACACACAGGCTGTAAGATACACAATGCTTTTATGAGCAATGACATGCCAAGAGGGGATCATTTGGGAAGCAAATTGTCTCGCTACCATCCTGACGGAGCTGAAAAGCAATTTCCAGAACCAAAGTTAAGGCGATTAGTACTTTAGCAGGCAGCATGCAAAAAAAGAATGCAATAGTAAACAAAAAACTCACATTAACCTCTCCAATTCTGAATCCTTTTCCTGTGCAAACACGAAAGCAGAGGCAAATGTGGAAAACACCAACAACAAATAATAATCAGTTTATATAAATATGTATATTTTCACTCTGCTTCAACACTAAAGAAAAAATACTCACCTTTGGGAATGAGGATGACTCTTGGTTGCTCACTGTAGATTGATCATCCTGGATAGTGGAGCTTGCAGATGAATCTGACTTGTTAGAATGTGGAGAAGTAGACCGCTGGCCCACTGGAGAGTGGCGAAGATGGCTTGGGTGATCATCATTGTGATGATCCTCTTTGACGTGGGAATGATAGTGGTTTGATTCTGAATGAAAGTGGTGGTGTCCTGAATGGGAATGCTGATTCTGCGATTCTGGATGGTCATGGTGATGATGGTGATCTTTGGAATGATGATGGTGGGACTCTGGTTGGGAATGATGATGAGATTTTGAATGCTCATGATGTGGAGGATTGGTAGTCTCTGGATTGGATTGGTGATGGGCATTTGAATGGGAATAATGGTGGAATTCCTGAGACTTGTGGTGACGGTAATGATCTGATTCAACAGGGGGGTTATCATGACTTCCTGAGTGAAAATGGTGAGGGTGAGGTTCTGGAGAATTATGATCACTTTGATGGTGGAAGTCCAAATTGGAAAGGTGTCCTTTAGAATGTGACGTGCCGTGATTTGTGGACTCTGAATGTGAGTTGGGATGATTTTCATAATGATGGGGTGAATTAGAGTGTACAGGGCTTTTTGGCTGACTGTCAGACAAGTGATGGTGATGAAGATTATGGTCAGTGTCAGTATGAGAAGAATGATAATGGTGTTCAGGTGTAGGGGATGTATCATGTGAATGAGAGTATTGGTGAGTTTCAGAGTGGGAATCATTGTGGAAATTGAATGGGAATAATGGTGGAATTCCTGAGACTTGTGGTGACGGTAATGATCTGATTCAACAGGGGGGTTATCATGACTTCCTGAGTGAAAATGGTGAGGGTGAGGTTCTGGAGAATTATGATCACTTTGATGGTGGAAGTCCAAATTGGAAAGGTGTCCTTTAGAATGTGACGTGCCGTGATTTGTGGACTCTGAATGTGAGTTGGGATGATTTTCATAATGATGGGGTGAATTAGAGTGTACAAGGCTTTTTGGCTGACTGTCAGACAAGTGATGGTGATGAAGATTATGGTCAGTGTCAGTATGAGAAGAATGATAATGGTGTTCAGGTGTATCATGTGAATGAGAGTATTGGTGAGTTTCAGAGTGGCAATCATCGTGGAAATTATGGTGCTCTGGTTCTGAATCTGAAGTGTGATGGGGATGATCAGGGTTGGGTGAGTGATTAGGATGGGAATGATGATGGTGATGGTGAGACTTGGGATGAGAGGATTCAAAGTCAGAATAATGGTGTTGCGATTTCACACCAAACTGATGGTGTGTTTCTGAGTCTGTAGAAAGATGAGATATACTACCATGGTGTTCTCCATGTTGGTGGAGAGGAGGAGGAGGCGAGTCATAGTGATGAGATTTTGGATGGGAATGATGGTGGGAAGTTTCTGAATGGGTGGAATGATGGTGTGAAGATGAGGTGTGGTGGCTTCCATGGTGGTGATGTGGTGGTGAAGGTGAATGATGATGGTGGTGTGATTCCGCGTGAGAAGGATAGCAGTGAGCTTCTGGATGATGGTGAGTCCCTGATTTAGAAGAATGTGTTGGACTGCGGTAAGATCCATGATGGTAATGTGATGGAGAAGGTGAACGGTGGTGGGAATCTGAATGAAGAGAGTGATGGTGTGGTGATGGGCTACGATGAGTTCCATGGTGGTGATGTGATGGTGAATGATGGTGTTGAGATTCTTGATGGGCTTGATGGTCATGAGATTCTGGATGGGTATGATGGTGTTGGGATTCTGGATGGGAATGATGGTGATGTGATTCTCGATGGACATGTTGGTGTTGAGATTCTGGATGGGCTTGATGGTCATGAGATTCTGGATGGGCATGATGGTGTTGAGATTCTTGATGGGCTTGATGGTCATGAGATTCTGGATGGGCATGATGGTGTTGGGATTCTGGATGAGAATGATGGTGATGTGATTCTGGATGGGCATGATGGTGTTGGGATTCTGGATGAGAATGATGGTGATGTGATTCTGGATGGGCATGATGGTGTTGGGATTCTGGATGAGAATGATGGTGATGTGATTCTGGATGGGCATGATGGTGTTGGGATTCTGGATGAGAATGATGGTGATGCAATTCTCGATGGACATGATGGTGTTGGAATTCTCGATGGGCATGATGGTCATGAGATTCTGGATGGGCATGATGGTGTTGGGATTCTGGATGAGAATGATGGTGATGTGATTCTGGATGGGCATGATGGTGTTGAGATTCTTGATGGGCTTGATGGTCATGAGATTCTGGATGGGCATGATGGTGTTGAGATTCTTGATGGGCTTGATGGTCATGAGATTCTGGATGGGCATGATGGTGTTGAGATTCTTGATGGGCTTGATGGTCATGAGATTCTGGATGGGCATGATGGTGATGCGATTCTTGATGGGCTTGATGGTCATGAGATTCTGGATGGGCATGATGGTGATGCGATTCTCGATGAACATGATGGCGTTGGGATTCTCGATGGGCATGATGGTGATGCGATTCTCGATGAACATGATGGCGTTGGGATTCTCGATGGGCATGATGGTGATGAGATTCTCGATGGGAATGATGGTGATGCGATTCTGGATGGGCATGATGATGGCAGTTTTCTGATTCTGGAGAACAAGGACATGAAGGTGGGCTATGATAATCTCTGTTGTAATGGTGGTGTGATGGAGACGATTTGTGGTGTGAAGTTCGATGATTCTGTGAATTAAAATGCTGTTCTTTGGGGGCAATTTGGTGCTTTTTCTGAATTTTGTGGCCATGTTCAGTCCCAGATGAACGACCTTTTGAAGAAGAACTAGTACAGCTTGTATCACTTTTTGTACTGTCACATCGATGCCTGGGAACAGCCTGGTGCTGTTGTTGATAGATGAGGTCCCTTTCAGGATGTGAATGCTTGTTGGAGTGGGAGTTCTTGCTTGAATGTGAGTGCCGTCTGGAATGGGAGTGCTTACTTGAGTGAGAATGCTTACTGGAGTGCGAGTATTTGCTGACATGGGAATTAGCAGTTGATGTTATGGAGCTGGCACTGCTTCCCAGCCGGCTTCTGGTAATTTTTGATGTCTTTTCTCTTTTGTGTTCAGGCTTTGGAGACAATGTCTTTGGAGATGTTGAAGTTTGACCAGGGCTCAAGGGCCTATGAATATCTGTTACCCCAAGGGATGTAAGTCTTGATGGGCTAAGCACCTGCCTTGTGATTTCATTCAGAAAGGCAGAAAACTTCATCTTCCCCTTCACAAAGTTCTTATGAGCCTCTTGCTTCTTTTTTTCCCGCCCCTTCTCATCCAAGTCTCCAACACCAGCATGATCTGTTTGCCTCGACAGAACCTCCATAGACTTGGTCTTTCTTATGCTTGCAGCCCCTTTAGCATAATTGTGTTGTTGCCCCTTATTGCCCTTTTCATTCTTCTGTTGAGAATTTTTTGCAGTCTTCTTGGCAGTTCCTCCACTTTTTTCTTTGACAGTCAGGTTCTTTTCCATGCTTGTGGACTTCTTCAGTTTGTCATCAGCGTCCAATAAAGGCATTGTATCTGCATCATCCTCATCATCCTCAAAGGCTCTCCGTCCTCTGCTGATATCCATACATGATTGTGAGTGCTTTGAATGTTGAATAGCTCGCTTGGACTCAGTAGGCAAAGGGGCATTTTCCAGACTGTTTTCAGATGACCAAGAAGAACATGAACCAGAGGAAGAGGAAAAGCTAGAATTGGAGAAATATGATTTGGAGGAAGAAGATGAAGAGGAATTGGAGGAGGAAGAGGAATCAGAACTGGATGAGCTTGCTGAAGTCTTTGACAAGGAACTAGAGGAAGACCCAGAAGAGTTTGAGGAAGTGACTGAAGCTTTAGAGTGAGTTTTCTTTTTCGGTGTGTGACGTTTATCCTGATTTTGTGGATAATGATGATGATGATGGCTATCAGCTTGGGGGTGATGATGGTTATAATGCTCATGAATGTGATGGCGACCACTGCTGGCATCTGAAGTACTATAGATAAAAGTGAAGAAAAAAAGAATTAGTGGTTCTTACTAAGGCACTATTTATTAGTTACTATTACTATTACTCATTAAAAACCCATTACTTATTTATGTATAAATAACTGGAGACCAGTTAAGAGCTGTGCAGGTGAACCTCACTCCCCTGATCTGGTGCACTAGCGACTGACACTAGAGTCTGCAGTCTTTTGTGTCCTTATTAGCGTGCCCACCTCCCATGCCAGAAACGGCAGTTTGAATCCCACCTAGAGAGGGTCAAGTAGATCCAGAGGGGTTACATTGGTGCCGTGACCCGGATGGAAGTGAGGTTTAAAGGAGTGAGTGTAACAGAGGCCATGCATCTAGTAAGAGCTGTGCAGGTAAACTTCACTCCCCTGATCTCAAGAGGCATGCTAACAAATGACGCTAAAGGTCGCAGTCTTTAGTGTCCTTGTTAGTGTACCTGCCTCCCATGCTGGAAACGCTGTTTCGAATTCTGCTTAGAGAGGGTAAAGTAGAACCAGAGGGGTTACGTTGGTGCCGTGACCCGGGTAGGAAAGTGAAGTTTAGGGGTGTGAGTGTAACAGAGGCCAGCTAGTAAGAGCTGTGCAGGTAAACTTCACGCCCCTGATCTTAAGAGGTGCAGTAGCAACTGACGCTAGTGGTTGCGGTCTTTAGCGTCCTTGTTAGCGCACCCGCCTCCCATGCCAGAAATAATTGTTCGAATTCCACTCGGAGCAGGATGAGTATAACCGGAGGGGTTACATAGACATGAATTATACCTAAAAACCATGTGGCTTGAATAGTATAAAAACTTGCAGGTGGTTTCTTTTGACTTGGGCTAGTCAACAACCACTCAGGAGACCCTATAGCAACAATCTAGCAAAGCCCGAGGAACCATCCACAACACCATAGCAACAACACACATTTTCTTAAGAAAATAATTGTTTCTAAGTTTTTTTTGCTTCAAGATAACAACACTATGTATATACATTATGCATACATTTTAACAAATGCTTTTTTTTAATGTTTCTTTTTTTTTTACAAATACATGTCATATATTTTTATCACCTCTTATCCTCATGTTCCTCTGGAAGGTGTGCACCACGATGGTGATGATGGTGACGATGAGATGAGTGGCGACGCTGATGGTGAGGATGATGATGGTGTTGACTATGGTGATGCATCTGATTATGAGCCATAGTCTATGTTCTTGCTTCTCCTCAGAAAGACAAATTAATTAAATCAAATTGTTCTTGCTTTGTAAAACTTTTTGTTGATTTCTGAGCAACAAACCGTCCAAAAGTGTAATGGGAAGTACTGTGGGAATACATAACAGATATGGTAAAGGTTTGGTAGTGTAATTTAAAATGTAAAAAACATATGTCAGTTACAAAGCGACAAACTGCGTATTAAAACTATTAGAATATCAATATAATTGGCATTTAGATGATCTAAACAAATAGGTTAATATAATATACAGTATACTTATCTTAGAAAAAAAATAGACAGGAATTAAAAGAAAATACTTAATGAATACTTAAAAGTGTCAAAGAAAATTGTAATACATAACTCTCTTTTTTTAATGAACATAAAATAAAAACTCTTACAAGTTAGCTATGTGATATTGCAATATCTTACCGTAAAATGATCAAAAATGCCAACAGAGAAAAGAAACCAGACTTCCTCAAGGGATCAAAGAACAATGAATATTGTGTAATATCAATTTAAAAACACAATTACTTAATTCCAAACAAATTAAAATTACAAGCCACAGCAAACAGATGTTGCGTACTTGAAGGGTTCGAAAGAGATGATGAGAGCTCTGGTACTTTCACAACTTTTCTATGCATGTTTGTCCGGCCCCTTTATCTGACAGGGCTGGTTTTCCAGCAGCACAGTGTGAGCACCAGATGTCAATAATTCCTGTCTCACTGTCTGAAGCGCCCATGGCAAATTTGTACAGCAATGACAATAACATCAATTCACTCTGAAGGGGAGATTATTTTCCATGGAAGGCACTAGTTGCTACTTCTTTTAATGTTGGGGGGCATCAGATGAAATAAGATGCATAATGTTATTCAATCATCTTTTTAGGACTTTAGAGATCATTTATACAGTTGTGGTCAAACGTTTACATACACCTTGCAGAATCTGCACAATGTTAATTATTTTACCAAAATAAGAGGGATCACACAAAATGCATGTTAATTTTTATTTAGTACTGACCTGAATAAGATATTATGGTAACACTTTAGAATAGGGAACACTTATTCACTATTAACTACGACTTTTCTCTCAATAAATTCCTAATTTGCTGCTTATTAATAGTTAGTAAGGTAGTTGTTAAGTTTAAGTATTGGGTAGGATTAGGGATGTAGAATAAGGTCATGTAGTATAAGGCATGAATATGTGCTTAATTAATACTAATAAATGGCTAATATTCTAGTAATATGCATGCTAATAAGCAACTAGTTAAAAGACCCTAAAATAAAGTGTTACCGATATTTTACTTAAAAAGACTTTCACACACAGTCCACAAGAGAAAATAATAGTTGAATTGAAAATGACCCCGTTCAAAAGTTTACATACGCTTGATTCTTAATACTGTGTGGTTACCTGAGTGATCCACAGCTGTGTTTTTGTGTTTAGTGATGGTTGTTCATGAGTCCCTTGTTTGTTCTGAACAGTTGAACTGTCTGCTGTTCTTCAGAAAAACCCCCAGCTCCTGCACATTCTGTGGTTTTCCAGCATCTTTTGAGTATTTGAACCCTTTCCAGCAGTGACTGTATGATTTTGAGATCCATCTTTTCACACTGAGGACAACTGAGGGACTCAAACACAACTATTACAGAAGATTCAAACATTCACTGATGCTCCAGAAGATAAAACCATGCATTATGAACAAGCGACTCATGAACAACTATCACTAAACAAAAAAACACAACTGTGAATTATTCAGGTAACAACAACACAGTATTAAGAATCAAGTGTATGC
>NW_015642068.1:35827-38742 GCF_001515625.1 Sinocyclocheilus rhinocerous | reverse complement strand
TGAGGGACTCAAACACAACTATTAAAAAAGGTTCAAACATTCACTGATGCTCCAGAAGATAAAACCATGCATTATGAACAAGCGACTCATGAACAACTATCACTAAACACAACAAAAACACACACAGCTGTGGATCATTCAGGTAACCACACAGTATTAAGAATCAAGCGTATGTAAACTTTTGAACGGGGTCATTTTTATAAATTCAACTATTATTTTCTCTTGTGGACTGTGTGTAAACGTCTCTCGTGTGAAATATCTTATTCAGGCCAGTGCTAAATAAAAAATAACATGCATTTTGTGTGATCCTCTTATTTGGGTAAAATAATCAACATGTTGCAGATTCTGCAAGGTGCATGCAAACCTTTGACCACAACTGTAAACATGTTTTTATTTTTTTTAAGTGGAATTTTCACCAACAGTCTCATCGTTTAATTTTGACCTTGCACATGGTCTCGCCATTTTAATAAAACACTGATAAATTAGTAAATTGACATGGAACATATTGCACTATGGTTCATAGTTTCCTTTGCTTCAGGCCTGTGCTTGTATCTGTATCTGCAACGAGGCTGATGGAGGACGGAATCATTGAGAATCAATTTGAATTTACAACATTAATCATAAAACACGTTCACAGGCACATGTTTGCCCTCGCCGTCCATGCCACTGTTTAACAACGTGATGCCATAAACAAAACTAACACACACACAAAAAACCATGAAGCCTGCTGAAATAAAAACTTAGTAAGATTTAGAAGAACAGCTGAATATACTTCTGAGTGTTCAGCGCTTTACAGAGCACAGAATAATACTGTGAAAGCAGTGTTTCACTGTATTTTTGTTATTTGGTTGATTTCTATAATACTTTATTATACTGTATTCTACTAAATTGATATATTATCATTCCTAATTATAATACTATTATTTATGATTATATAATATATAGTTAATACAGTATATACTGTAAATCTCTAGTTAGGGTTAGTAATAATGCACTACAGCTATACTTCAGAATAACATTACAAAAAACAATGTTTATCGTGTATTCTGTATAGAAACAATCAATGATCAGTTATGTAACACTGCTCAGACACCCAGCCAGTCAATGTCAAACTGCAATGAAATGTAACCTTCAGAAAGAGAACAGATGAGCGCTGAATGAAAAGCCAGGCAAGGACGATCGTTTCCCATCAGCCTCCTCTCATTATACAACAGCAGAACTCACTGCCAGCCTCTAAATGATCAAATCTTTGCTGAAAAACCTGTTGTGCGCAATCTACTGCACGCCTTCTGTCATCTGATTTACAGTTTATATTCATTCAGAAAGTAAAAGGATTTGGTATAATTATAAAACTGCAATTATTTATAATTATAAAAGGTTCACGTGTCGGTTTGCTGTGAAATCTTTACTGATTTCTATTAAGCAGATGTAAAAATAACTATGCAATTGCATATTCATGTACATCTATTACTGATAAATAAAAAACACACATGCAATTATTTTCTTTTGCTTTGCATCTGGTCTAGTCTCAAAAAACTCTTTATATATATGACCCTGGAGCACAAAACCAGTCATAGTCACAAATTATTTTTTACAATTACTTCATGTGTCAGGCTTTACAGGGTTAATTTACA
This sequence comes from Sinocyclocheilus rhinocerous, assembly GCF_001515625.1. Taxonomy (NCBI): domain Eukaryota; kingdom Metazoa; phylum Chordata; class Actinopteri; order Cypriniformes; family Cyprinidae; genus Sinocyclocheilus; species Sinocyclocheilus rhinocerous. The sequence goes on along the minus strand of NW_015642068.1, from coordinate 37,108 downwards.
TTCTGGAAAACATTAAACAGGAAATTAGGAAGCACTTCAATTTAATGAAAACAAAACAAAAAAACTTCACAAAATAGTTTCCTTCTCATTACACAACAAAGGACAAGACAAAGTAGACAATGTTAAATAAGGCTAAATGTATAAAAAAAAAGAATGTCAGCAAAGCTTGGTTTAACTGCTTCATGTCTACAGATCTTATTTTGACAACAGAATGCACACTTTCAGCTTCGACAGGCTACTACTCCTCTAAACCGCTATTTATTCAAACATTAGGCCTCTACGGTTGTGTAGTAAACAAAAAACATCTACCATGAGATTTGGACTAAATGATTTGAACCAAACACGGAAAAAAAAAACAAAAAAAACAAAACAAAGACCAACAGGTTTTTTCATCAGTGAAATCTCTGAATGTCATTCAAAGATTTATTGATGATTGTAGCATTGTGGAAATCAAATTATATCAGAGCAACAAAACTCTTACAACAAGCTTTCAGTGAAGTAAGATTTAGCAAGCAGAAATCAACAGAGGGCAGTAAACGTGATGGATAATAATGAAGCGGTAAGCTGAGAAGTATGACGTGTCCTGAAAATGTCCCGAGCGTGTGGCTCTTTATTCAACAAACAGGTCAAAACTTTCCGCTTCCTCAAACTCTGCATTCATCTCCGCGGCAAGAGCGTCCAGCTCCGACATCTGAAAGAGCCGGAACAAATCACAACTGATCAGAATCAATAAACAAGCGCTTATAAAGGGAGCCCTGTTTCAAACTCATTTCTGCAATTCTATTGGGTGAAGTAGAAGTGACAGATTCTGTACTGGCATCTGTGGCTAACATCACGAAAACTTTCCACGGCACTAAAGGCTCTTTAGATGATTCAGATGTTCTTCACACGAACAAACAGAACTGTTGACTGAAAGGTTCTTTGAGGAAGCAAAAATGGTTCTTTATGGCATCACTGCGACAAGAGTCCCTGTTTTGGAAACGTTAATTTTAAAATACCTTTAAAAAAATCAGCAATTTAAAAATTTTAATTTGCTGAGCATTTTTTCACCTTCAGTCCATCCGAGATGAGTTTGTTTCTTCATCAGATTTGGAGAAATGTAGCATTGCATCAGTGTCTCACTGCAAGTGAATGGGTGCCGTCAGAATGAGAGTCCAAACAGCTGATAAAAACATCACAATAATCCACAAGTAATCCACAGCACTCCAGTCCATCAGTGAACATCTGGAGAAGACAAAAGCTGAAACAAATCCAGCATTAAGACGTTTTTAACTCAAATAC
>NW_015642068.1:34698-35645 GCF_001515625.1 Sinocyclocheilus rhinocerous | reverse complement strand
AAAAACACTTTCTCTCTCTCTCACACACACACACAAAAACACACTCTCTCTCACATTAACTCTTTACATCTGAGCTAATTAAACAATAATAATGTTAATTACAGTGACAATGAATTAAAAAAAATCACTATTTGTGCATTGCATATTAACAATGTCAAAGACTACAATGTATAAACTAATAGCTTGCAAATGATTTATAAGCGAGTTGTTAGTGCATGCATACTTATAAAGTGTTAGAACTAATATTATGTATTTTAGACAATCAGGTCTATCTTTTCTGTCATTTTCAAGTTAAAGTGACAAAATGGTTTGGGATTTAGAGATGATTTATTCTTCCAGTTTTAACAGTGAATCCCGGACGCGTTTATTTTCAGTCCTACAGTCATTGCGTCTATGGCAAGCCGTTTTGACTTTTATTCATTCTCAGGATATGAATTCTTGATATCAACAATTAATTTTTTTACTAGTCACAATGTTCATTCTCGATATCTGCAATTGTATTTCCACTAGTTAAATATCACCATAAGCGGCCATTCAAAATCAATTGTTGATATCAAGAACTCAGTTGTTACTAGTTGAAATGTTCATTCTTGATATCCGTAAATGTATTTCAACATGTTACATTTGTTATTTCTGAAAAGGCATTTCTGACATTAATATCATTTCTGATATCTAAAATGGCTTTCTTACTGGTAACAATCAGAAATTAACATTGTCACTAGTGACAATTTAATTATTGATATCAAAAATGAACATTTTTACTAGAAGCAATTCAATTGTTGATATCAAGAATAGACGTCTGTACCAGTAACAATGTAACAGTAACAATGAAATTGTAATTTCAACTAGTAAGACATTAATTCTTGATATCAACAATTGATTTTGAATGGCAGCCTATGGTGATATTTAACTAGTGAAAATAAAATTACAGATGAAGAATGATATTT
>NW_015642068.1:31705-34537 GCF_001515625.1 Sinocyclocheilus rhinocerous | reverse complement strand
AACAATCAGAAATTAACATTGTCACTAGTGACAATTTAATTATTGATATCAAAAATGAACATTTTTACTAGAAGCAATTCAATTGTTGATATCAAGAATAGACGTCTGTACCAGTAACAATGTAACGGTAACAATAAAATTGTAATTTCAACTAGTAAGACATTAATTCTTGATATCAACAATTGATTTTGAATGGCAGCCTATGGTGATATTTAACTAGTGAAAATAAAATTACAGATGAAGAATGATATTTTTTACAAGTTGAAATTTAATTCCTGATATCAAGAATTAGCATTTTAACTAGTAAAAATGTAATTGTGGATATCAAGAATTCATATCATGTGAAGGAATAAATGTCAAAACGGCTTGCCATATTTCGTCCCGCTTTCATCAATCAGAGACCGAGCTTCTGCTAGAAGTGACCGGAACTCACCTCCGCTTCAGTGGACAGGGTTTCCTCGCTCGCAGATAACCTGCTGGACCTCCTTCGCGGCGGACTCTTTCCATCAGACTCTACGAACAAACCACACACTGCGTTCAGAAACACTCAGCTAAGCTCTGTTAACAGCCTGAATGTCAGAGTCACAGTAATGACTCACTTCTGCTTCCAGCGCTGCGCTTGCTCGGGAATCCTGCGGCTTTGTTGCTCATCTTGCTAAGCTATGCTAAGCTAACACGACAAACAACCTACAAGAGCTGCGCCTTTGTTTTACTTACACCGACCAATCCGTTAAATGTTCTGTTAACGTTATATGGAATTACATAAAAACAAATCACACAAATATCTCTGTTCTCGGGTGTAAACGAATCTGCTCGTCTTCTTTCAAATTCGCCCGCGCGGGGTGGAGCTAAACCAACGACTTCCGGTGTGTTAAACACGTGTCTTCCTCTGGACGAGTTGAACCGCATTCAAATATTTGCACTCAACATATAGACTAAAAAATACAGTGAGAGCTGGTCAAATATTACTCCAGTACAAGTGAAAGTTGTAAAGACATTTTTACTTAAGTAAAAGTACAGAAGTAGGCCTACTTGCTTTTAAAAGTACTTAAGTACCATTACTAAATTTCCTTTTTTATGTCAATGCAGTTTTATTATTGTTGTACGTAATACTTGCAATACCTCTGAAGCAACTTAGATTACATTACACCTGCTGAATACACTGGCTAGCTTGTAGTAGGCCTATGTTTGGAATGAAGAGCTTTAAGAATGATAAAAACCAATAGAAATGCTACAAAATGTTTTTATTGAACACCCTACACACCTCCACAAAAGCAGCATGGTAGTGATCTCACACAGCTCTGGACACATCTACGTGAATCGAGTGGACAGTGAAACTGATATAAACACCAATCAAACCTGCTTTAAAACCCAGCAACACACCTGTAGCTGTGTAACTTTACTGCTTTAACAAAAGAGCAGAAATAAGGTTGGGAAACATCCGTGTAGATCATGGTTGAGATCGCCCACGTCAGACAATATGAAATTGATTTGAAAGCACGGGGGTTTTCTTTAGAGCAGCACATTAGCATGAACATACAACACAACAAAGAATGTTTTTTGCACTTAAAAGATATTTTTTGAAGTTTATTTCCATAAAATCTGCCCCCCCCCCGATCTTTATACAAATAAATGTATCACAAACCACCTGGGAAACATATGCTAACTTTACTAAAAACAGTCACAATTTCATACATTCCAGACCTCCACAACTTAATAATAATCATAATATTAAAGCAATAAAGTAACAAAAACAGTTGTTTTAATTTCATTTTTGGACAAAAGTTGCGAACATTTTATTAACGGTCATTCTGAAAGATAATAAATGATTGAAACATACTTATTTTTTATTTAGAAACTATGACATTTTCACAATTCTAGAATAATTTACTCTTTATATTAATACGTCTCTCGCTGACATGTGAAAGGCTGTTGAGAAGTCAAGCCTCCCTTCCTCTAGAGGTCAGCACTGAAGTTTAAAAACCTGAAACCTTAAAGCGTATAAGAGAACCGCTTCTTTAACCACCATTTAAAGAATGAGCATTCACTACTTTCAAAGTGAACTTAAAACCCTCCTAACCGTCATTCAGTCCAAAAAGAGCAGGTAAAATTGCCACTGAGTAAACTACAGATGCTCGCTTTAAAGTGACTGAAAGGTTTAGGCTTATATGGCGGCAAACACACGAGTGAAAAACCACGCAGACTTACAATAGTCTTTTGTGCACTGTTTGATTCAAGGCATAGCACTGCAAGTACAAATGAAGCGGGATGCTAGAAAGTTTGATCGTCTTTGCAGGACTCCGTCCAGTGGCCGAAGACCTCACAGATGTCGCAGTACGGTCGTTCGTCGCTGGTGCTGCCGTGGTAGGTGGTGTGTGGCAGCGAGTCTAGCATCTGGTCCTGGGTGGGACAGTCCTCTGTGTCGTGCAGGTCAAAGCAGTCACAGATGTCACAGAAGAGACGGGGAGGGGGCTTCTTTTTAAGCGTCGGCTCGGCGTGACTAGGTGTAGAAGACAAGGGTGGGAGACTTTGTGTAACAAACTTAATAAAAAATATGTTAACAGCTTTTTTTAATTCAACATACTTGTGCAAAACTAAATGTTATTCTGTTTTATCAACATAAAACTAGATGAAAAAGTTTGTCAAGAAGACAAAATTTTAGGTTGGCTTGAGAACGCCTAGCCTGAAAGTTTAAAGTAGTTGTAAAAGCCTGAAGTTTGAAAATTTAGATAGATGTTGATAACATGTTTCTAGCATGATTAGCATGTTTTTAATATGATTGGCCTGTTACTAGCATATTGCTGGCATGATTAGCAAGTAACTAGCATGTTG
>NW_015642068.1:21515-31689 GCF_001515625.1 Sinocyclocheilus rhinocerous | reverse complement strand
CATGTTGCTAGCATGATTAGCAAGTAACTAGCATGTTGCTAGCATGATTAGCAAGTAACTAGCATGATTAGCAAGTAACTAGCATGTTGCTAGCATGATTAACAAGTTACTAGCATGTTTCTAGCCCGATTAGTATGTTCCTAGCATGTTGCTAGCATTATTAGCATTCTACTAGCATGTTGCTAGCATGACTAGCAAGTGACTAGCATGTTTTTAGCCTGATTAGTATGTTACTAGCATGATTAACATGTTACTAGCCTGTTGCTAGCATGATTAGCAAGTAACTATCATATTGCTAACATGACTAACAAGTTACTAGCATGTCGCTAGCATGATTAGCAAAGTTACAAAAAAATTTCTAGCATGATTAACATGTTACTAGCATGTTGCTTGCATGATTAGCAAGTTACTAACATGTCGCTAGCATGTTTATAGCATGTTGCTAGAATGATTAACAAGTTAATAACATGTCACTAACATGTTTCTAGTATGATTAGCATGTTATTAGCATGTTGCTAGCATGATTAACAAGTGACTAGCATGTTACTAGCATGTTGCTAGCATGATTAACAAGTTACTAACACGTCACTAACATGTTTCTAGCATGATTAGCATGCTACTAGGATGTTGCTAGCATGATAAGCAAGTGACTAGCATGATTAACAAGTGACTCTAGCATGATTAACATGTTACTAGCCTGTTGCTAGCATGATTAGCAAGTAACTATCATATTGTTAACATGACTAACAAGTTACTAGCATGTCGCTAGCATGATTAGCAAAGTTACAAAAAAATTTCTAGCATGATTAACATGTTACTAGCATGTTGCTAGAATGATTAAAAAGTTAATAACATGTCACTAACATGTTTCTAGTATGATTAGCATGTTATTAGCATGTTGCTAGCATGATTAGCATGCTACTAGCATGTCGCTAGCATGATTAACAAGTGACTAGCATGATTATCATGTTACTAGCATGTTGCTAGCATGATTAACAAGTTACTAACACGTCACTAACATGTTTCTAGCATGATTAGCATGCTACTAGGATGTTGCTAGCATGATAAGCAAGTGACTAGCATGATTAACAAGTGACTAGCATGATTAGCATGTTACTAGCATGTTGCTAGCATGATTAACATGTTACTAACATGTTTCTAGCATGATTAGCATGTTATCAACATGTTGCAAGCAGGATTAGCATGCTACTAGGATGTTGCTAGCATGATAAGCAAGTGACTAGCATGATTAGCAAGTGACTGGCATGTTTCTAGCATGATTAGCAAGTGACTGGCATGTTTCTAGCATGATTAGCAAGTGACTAGCATGTTTGTAGCAATTTCTAGGGGGTTTCTTTTTAAGCGTCGGCTCGGCATGACTAGGGTGTGAGACTTTGTGTAACAAACTTAATAAAAAAATATTTTAACAGCTTTTTTCATTTCAACATACTTGTGCAAAACAATGTTATTCTGTTTTTACACATTTTGCATATCAACATAAAATAAAAAGATGGATGAAGCATGGATAACCCAAGCTGAAATAATCTATTTGATTCTAAACAATACATAGGAATTAAGGGGAAAAAACGAATTTAGAAATACTCTTCTATATTTTTATGTACACAGAATTACATTTTTATAGTTGGAGGAACTAAAAGCCATCACCAAGTCTACAAAATGTGTGCGTACCCAAAGTCAAATAATAAAACCAGTAAAGCTACTAAGTGAAAAATGTGTCACGTTTGAAGATGAAATGAAAACACATTAGCGAGTTCAACTGGTTCTTGCGATTATATGCTGAGAAAACAGAGCCAAACACCTGTTATGAGTGTCCGTCTCAGCTGCACCGTTCCCATTGAGCGCTGCTTCAGCCATCGTCTCCAGTTTAGATGTTAAGTCTTCGTTCTTCCGCTGCAGATCCACAATAACCGAGTTCAGGAATTCAACCTGTGCCAAAGAAGCTAGTTAATCAGCAAAAGTGTGTTAAATGGGCAATTCATGATTTTATAATCCCACAAACCCGCAGAAACCATGTCCTGTTGCTCCGAGACCGTATATCTAAAGTCAAATGTCTATATACTCAAAAAATAAAGTTCATAAAAAGAAAGAAAATGCCTAAAAGACTTTATTATTGAACAGAAGCTGCTTTTTACGGCAGGTTTTACACTGGCTGCTTAAGCGAGGCTCAGTCTGCACTGGTCTGATGTTGTAGGTCATGGACAACAATACACATAACAAAGAGAAAACGGTCCTTTGCATACCTGCCGCTCTGCATTCTCCTTTGCCTCCTTCCATGTTTTTAAAGCAGAATCATCTGGTTGGAACGCAAAACACACATGATTAAACACATGAATATAAAGCAAGGTTTGATCCCAAGTCCAGCAAAAATGCAATAGCAGAACTACATTCTGTCTGGAAGAATTGAAATGCAATGCAATGAAAACAAAATCTACAGTCTTGAAATCCTCTATATAATTCTTCTTTTACATTACATTAACATCTTTCAAATATGTGCATTGCACCCTGTGTCATTTACTGTTAACTGGAGCAGACTCGTGCTGTAAGGGTCACCTGTGCCGCTGATCTGAGCGTCAGCTAAACTCTCCAGAACCTTCACTCGCTCCTGCAGCAGAGTGCTCTCACTCCTGTGGAGTTTCAGACTGGACTGCAGACCTGCTATCTGCTTGCAAGAACCACGAACAACACTGAGCAAAACTGACATTTGCACACACACACACACACACACACACACACACACACACACTCTCTAATCCAAACAGATGTTACCTCGTTTCTCAGAGAGTCTAAGTCTGTGTCCTTCTCTGAGATCAAGGCACTCTGTGTTCGGAGAGACTGCTGAAGTGCTGCCTTCTCCTTTTCTGATTCTTTTGTTAAAGTGCTTTCCCTGTGCAGAAGACAGACTGTATGACGTGTGCTTTCTCCATTCACTCATGCAGGGTCAGAATCTCTATATTAAAACAACAAAGCAAAGACTTCCACACATGGTAGTCAAAATTGCATTAAATTTCCTGTGGTTGCTCACCTCACTTTTATCTTCTTCAGTTGACTATTGAGGCTGTCACACTCCTTTTTGAACTGCATTAGGAGGGAACAGAATTTAATATTTATGCAAATTTTGCATTTATATTTTCAGCTTTTGAAGTGGTCATGAACTGCTTTTTTTTTATTTTGTACTGTTCTCTGAACATAATTGTGTAAATAGAATAAATGTTCTCTTCATAATTCAGAAGTAATAGTCTATTTTCTGTCCTGTTTTGACCCCTCATCAGAACACTGTTTGAATAAGTGTAGCGGATTGTAGACTCAGAAGTAAACGCCCACTGCTGTGATTGGCTAACAGTTGTGTATGATTGACAGCTACAGCCTTCAGAGATGGACGATGCTGTGATTTAGGTTAAAAAGGCAGATCAAACGATCTGTAATAATAGACAAAGCAATAGTGAGCACGTAATAAAAACAGTTTTCACTGATGCGGTCTGGATCTTCATCTTCAAAATAAAGTTCATCCACTCTTTCCTAATGTTCGGATCAGAAGGCAGGCGATGCAACGACTGTGTTTTTCTACAGTTTGACTCTGAACAGCATCTTATTGTCTTCGGAGCATCTTTATCGTTTGGTTTCTGCGTAGACCTGCGTTTGCCTCTCTCGCTATTTACACTACATGCTTGAATCGGTGGGCGGGGCTAAACAGGCCATGATGTAGAATCAGTGGGCGGGGCTAAACAGGCAGTGATGTAGAATCAGTGGGCGGGGCTAAACAGGCAGTGATGTAGAATCAGTGGGCGGGGCTAGCAGAGCTAAACAGGCAGCACTGTAGAATCAGTGGGCGGAGCTCAACAGGCATCGGTGGGCGGGGCTAAACCGGCAGCCCTGTAGAATCAGTGGGCGGGGCAATAGGCAGTGATAGGAAGCAGGTGTTGATCATCTTCTGCGGAGGCGGAGTTTAGACACACTATTACGTCATACAGTGACACATTCCACTAGCTGTCGTTTTGGCAGATTGTCGTTTTGGCAGATTGGCTTCAATATAAGCTGTTTTTAGACTAACGAGAAAGTGTTGAGTTCTGAAACTTACAGGATGTTTTTATAGTACAATGACCTCTTAAATGTTAAAAGATTAAAGGAATTTTGATTTCTCAGTTCATGACCCCTTTACAAAAATCCAGCAACTCAGTAAAGGAGCCTATCATTAACTCACATATTCTAATAGTATAAATCTCAATTTATGAAAACCATTTTTTTTTCCTGAAACTTAATTACAGTCTTGTGTAATAAAGACTGACATGGAAAAACTCCACAGTTCCAGTCTCTGAACAGAAACTGACGAATTAAGAACTGTTTGTCCAAAAGTAATACTAGCTTAATAGCGAGGAACAGAGAAAGTCCAAGCACCAGAAGCTCATGTAAACAAATAGGTGATTTAATTTCCAGTTTCTGTATCTTCCAAAATATCATACAACGTTATTATATAATCAGCCATACTACCTCGTTCCTCAGAGAGTCTAATTCTGTGTCCTTCTCTGAGATCAAGGCACTCTGTGTTCGGAGAGACTGCTGAAGAGCTGCGTTCTCCTTCTCTGATTCACTCGTGAAAGTGCTTTCCCTGTGCAGAAGAGAGCTTGTAAGAAGTGTGCTTCAGCTTTCGTTCGTTGGGGGTTAGTCGAAACAATGCAATAAACACCATAACAAACTCTGCCGTTGCTTACCTCATTTTCATCTCCTTCAGCTGATCATTGAGGCTGTCACACTCCTTCTTGAGCTGCATTGAGAGCGAATCAAATTTAGGGCTTTCGCCTCTCAAATGAACACATTAATCATCACAGCATTGTATTTAAAGCATAACATATTTACATAAAACACACTGCACATTTCATTCATTTTTTTAGCATTCAAAAATGACTGATTTAAAATATAAAAATGACTTCACTGAATACTTCAGTCAGACAAACTTCCAGATGCAAACTAATATATCTATTAAATCACACATATAATTCGGTTAACGTACGTTTAGCAGAATATTGCCGTCTTTGTGGCTGCTGGCGAGCTCCACGGTTAGCTTTTCCTTCTCGTGTTTCAGAGCCTCCACTGCATGGGCTTTTTCAGCGACTGCTTGTTTCAGCTCCTCACTGAAACACAAAACCAGCATTTCTTCAAACTACACTCTCAGACAGAGGAAAAGTGAAATCACAAAGGATTCCTACTTGACTTGTTCTTGAAACATTCATAAATAAAAGCAGCAATTCTCAACAATTCTCTAACCTGTGCTAAAAAGCATGTAAATGATGTAATTGAATGTACGGTCTCACTACTCAAAATCATGATTGTCATCTATTAATTAGTTATACGCAAACAGGAATCATGCTGTACTACAGGTATGGTGACAGCGATTTACTGTAGACCATGTGGCCATTATATAGACACACACGCACACGCACACGCACGCACGCACGCACACACACACACACACACACACTCACTCACTCACACACTCACACACACACACACACACACACAGACAAACACACACACACACACACACACACTCACACTCTTCAACTAAGTTAATAATGGGTTAGTTCACCCAAAAATGACAGTTCTGTCATCATTTATTCTCCCTCATGTTGTTCCAAACCTGAACGAGTTTATTTTCTTCTGTTAAACACAAAAGAAGATCTTTGGAAGAATGTTGGTAACCAAACAGCTGACGGTAGCCATTGACTAACACAGTATGGAGAAACTCAGGTTTGGAACAACATGAGGAGTAAATGATGGGGGAGGGGGGAAATCATTTTTGTGTGAACTATCCCTTTAAGTTCTACATTAAAAATAAATCAAGAATTGTATTTTGAATATGTAATACATTGGTTATTTTTATAATTCCCTTATCCTCCCCTAGTATTATACATGGTCGAATTACAAAGAAAGTAGATGAAATATCAGCAGAAGATTGAGACAAGACTTTAAACTTAGTGAAAACTCATCATGAATGCAAAACAGTAAATATCAAAGAGAAATGACTCAAATGTCACAACAATACAAAGAACAGTAGTATGAGCGTTCATGTAAACACTGATGATTTCATTCCGACTGAAACGAAACGAAGTGTCCATGTAAACGTGGCTACTCACATCTCTTCACTGATCTTCTGACGGTCAGAACTCAGGTTCTCCTCATACTGCGAGTTCTGCTGTTTCAAAGCATCCAGCTACGACAGATACAGAGACAAAAACAGCTTGCCTACTTTAATTATGTGTGTTTTACACCTACAGTTTTTGCTGTGCCAAAATGTTTTTTGTATGACAACTGACAGCATTTATTTTTCTTGTGAAACTTTTCATAACACTTCAAACACTGTACAGCAAATCTTAGCTGTTGAAGATGTTACCTCGTTCCTCAGAGAGTCTAATTCTGTGTCCTTCTCTGAGATCAAGGCACTCTGTGTTCGGAGAGACTGCTGAAGAGCTGCGTTCTCCTTCTCTGATTCACTCGTCAAAGTGCTTTCCCTGCGCAGAAGAGAGCTTGTGTGATTGAACTTTAGTCATCATTTACTCGCCCCCAAGCTCTCCAACCCCGTGTAACTTTTCTTCATCATTGAAAAAAAAAGAAACACTTAATAGAATGTTCGCGCTGCTGCATTCCATACAGTAACGTTTTCAGACTTCAACTCACATATGTGACCCTGGAGCACAAAACCAGTCTTAAGGGTCAATTTTGTGAAATTGAGATTTATACATCATCTGTTAGGATAGGACAATATTTGGTCGAGATACAACTATTTGAAAATCTGGAATCTGAATAAAAAAAATCTAAATATTGAGAAAATCATCTTTAAAGTTGTTCAAATGAAGTTCTTAGCAATGCATATTACTAATCAAAAATTAAGTTTTGATATATTTACGGTAGGAAATTTACAAAATATCTTCATGGAACATGATCTTTACATAATATCCTAATGATTTTTGGCATAAAAGAAAAATCAATAATTTTGACCCATACAATGTATTGTTGGCTATTGCTACAAATATACCCCAGCGACTTAACACTGCTTTTGTGCTGCAGGCTCACATATGATACTTGTAAAAAAAAAAAAAGAGAGAGAGACTAAAATCGCCAGTAGTCTCAGTCTTAATGACCGAGTCGTTGAGTCATTTATTCAGTCGATTTGTTCAAAACGGCTGATTCGTAAGAAACTGTTTTTTATGAATGGGTCAGTGAATCACGGATTCAACGCGTACAAAAAAGGAAAATTCATTCAGTAACGAAACACTGCCGTGTGCAGAGACGCACAACATGGCTTCGTTTAGAACCATTTCCGCTAAATAGTGCAAAACAACAATATTTTCTCTACGAATGTAATCACTTAATATTAACTTCTTGTTTATTGAATTGTTGCCCTGACTGTTAGAAAAGCCTGCCACAGACCATGATAAACTCTAACCAATCTGTTTATATAATCGCTCTAAATGCGTGTGTGTGTGTGTGTCCTAGAAAGCCTGCGCATATAATACCATGATTAAACATCTATACTTGTTGCTATACAGTAACAATAATCTAATTTGACTGACTGGAACTATGAACTATGTCTATGAAAAGCATTAATAAATGCTGTCATTTCTCTGTGTTCATAAATGTCTGTACGGACAGCTCGTTACCTTGTTTTCATCTCCTTCAGCTGATCGTTGAGACCGTCACACTCCTTTTTGAGCTGCATTCAGACGACAGTGAAGAGATTTCAAGACATTTACTAATCACAAAATAGCACACAGATATGAGAACATCGTCATATTCAAATTAAGTTAGGCATAAAAATATTTAGCTAGCAAACTACAAAGCTTGCAATGAATTTACATAAAACACTGGCCCAATTTTTCTTTTCTTTGACAAGCAGAATGAAAATTTGATCAAATAGTTTAGTTGAAGCATCTAGATTGCGAATCTTTATCTGCGGGATTTTTAAGACCTGCACAAATCAAATGAATACCATATGAGTGTGGTAGGGCCTATGATAACATATTAGAATGACTGTAAAAAGCATGATTTACAGTTGTTTTCACAAAAACAAAAAGTTTTATAAAATGATAAACATTTCACATTTCAGCCTTTAAAACCCACCTGTGGGACGCTTGGCACTCTTTTTTTTGTTGTCCTTTTTCTCTATCAAATCTTTTAGTAATCATCATAAATCATATATCAATTGAAAGCTTAGAAGCTTCATCCTGTGAAAACCATTTTGAAATCGGACATTGCGTTACCATGGAAATGGTGCTTTAAAATGTTTTGGCGGTCTCCTCCCCCTTTAGTGGGCGGTGTCATGTGTCATATTACAAAATGCATTACGGTCTTTTAGAATCAAAACTTTTTATAATCTTGACAAAAAACATATCATTGGAAAGGTCTGAATAGAACGCTCTTTTATTTTGAGATAGAAGTAATATTGACAGAGAAATCCTGACATTTGATAAAATAAAATACAATTAATATAGTGCATTTTCTTTACAGTACATGTAAACTACCATAACTTTTTGATACTTAAATTTATTTTTTAAATTCCACTTTTTGCGATAATCTGCTGATTTTCTTCTTTAAAAAGAGACCAAACTTAGGTCTGTATTCCAAAGTGTTCATAAATTACAACTATTTAAGTTTGGATAGTGCACCTGCATGCCTCTTTTAAAAAATGGGGGGTGACAAAATGAATGAGTCAAAAGTATCAATTATTATTTTAAACAATTAATATAATCCTTGTCTTTCCGTCCACAAATTTAAGACCTCTTCAAATCATAATTGATTTTTTTGTACCTTTCTTGCACCATTTAAGACTTTTTAAAATTTTAAATGCGATACAACTAAATTAAAAGACTTTTTAAGGACCTGCGGAAACCCTGATGCCACAAAATGAAACAGTAAAAACTGCACATAATTCAATAAACATACGTTTAGCAGAATATTGCCGTCTTTGTGGCTGCTGGCGAGCTCCACGGTTAGCTTTTCCTTCTCGTGTTTCAGAGCCTCCACTGCATGGGCTTTTTCAGCGACTGCTTGTTTCAGCTCCTCATACGACGGATACAGAGAAAAAAACAGCTTGAAGCAGACACTAGTAGATATAAATACTCCTGCAAATATCTGAGGATTTAAACAAATGTGCAGCTCATTGTGGCGTTTACATGAATTATTAATGTTTTCTGAACCGCACAAGTTGTGCTTCTACCAGCAGCTGGATGAGTGTGTAGTTAAGCATTACTGATGCAATTCCTGTAGGTTTTTACCGTGTTTCTCGCTGTAAACCGCACAGGTACAGCACGTTTCTTTATCTGTGGTGCTACACACTTGCCTGCTAAGCTTCCATTTCGGGTTTAACAGTACGAGTATGAGATTGTTTTTAATCACAGGTTCAAGGTATCTATGGGGCCCTATCATTTCTGCGATGCACAAAACACAGAGTTGAGAGTTTAACGGAGAATGTCCCAGAATTCGGCAGAATTTGGATGAATTGATCAAAAGCACGGCTGCACACACTGAAACTCAAAGGTACTTCTTCATGAAACGTTAGTTTAATAAAGAAATCGTGACATGAATACGTTACTAATACACAGTAGAATGTACTTATAGTAATAATAGTACTAATAATAAAAGTATTAAAACATTTATTTTTAAGGAGAAAAAAAAAATCTTTTTTTTATTTTACTTGTTTTAATTTTAACTGTAAACCTCTGTTGCGCAGCACTTTGTTTGCTAAAAAAATAAATTGGAATTGTTAAATTGCATTTTTTAAAGATTACTTAATTTTATTGTTTTATGCCTTAATGCATTTTTCTAGATTTACGATTTAATGAAAATGTATTAAAAAAAAACAGAATTTGGGAAAAATAAAATATTAAACAGACTTCATAGTGCCCTAAAAATGTAATAAACTGTTGTTAAATTGTGTACATTTCATGATTTAAATTAATTAGACATGATTTTTGATTACCAAAATAAAATTTTACCATTGAAATGGAATCCAGAAATATTCAAATTGAAAAAAAACAAACAAACAAGGAATCCAGAAAATGTAAATAAATCAAACAGAATTTGGGAAATAATAAAATGTTAAAAAGAAAGTATATACACACACACACACACACACACTCTCACACACACACACACACACTCA
>NW_015642068.1:1559-21475 GCF_001515625.1 Sinocyclocheilus rhinocerous | reverse complement strand
CACACACACACACACACACACACACACACTCACACACTCACACACACACACACACACACGTATATATATACAGAATATATTATCATCTGTTACAATATCTCTTAAAGTGTTGCGTGTTCGGGCGTAGTGTCTAGATTCTAACACTTGGGTCTAGTCTGGGTTTGGCGTTTCAGTGTCAGAAGCACAAAACACATCAGGAGTGTCACGATCCTGTTACCAATGACTAGCAATCTCACAGAGATGACACTTCGTCCCGTTTGGTCCTTACAGTGCGTGCATAATTATTATGCAAGTTGATATTCTGGTCATATTTTATTTCCAAGCACATTTTACCAATTCTAAACCACATCAATCTAAATAACTTGTCTTTAATCATTGATAAATTATATATAATTGTCTATGAAGGCTGGAAGTGAAAAACCAGCACCACATCCTCTTGTGCCACTCTTTCAAGAATTTATCTTCAGGAATCTGGCAGTACATTTTGGAAGGTCATTTTTAGTCCATCTCTGCAAGACAGACTTTCCAGGACAGGAGAATAAACTCCTAAAACTTACTGAATCAAACTCGCTGCGTAGTTCCTGCAGTTCTTTGGAATGGCGCTCCACAGCGTCGGCAAGCGCTTTCTCTCCCGCAGCAAGCACGTCTTTGGCTTTAGCCTGATTGTCTGCGGCGCTCTTCTCCTGAGGACGCATGACACAATGTCCATTTTCAAGTCATACATGAGTCTGAGGACATGAACTTCATCTCCAGAGCTGCTCTGAGAGTCAGCAGCTTTACAGCGTTCACTTTGAGAAAAAACTACCGTAAAACACACTGAGACCGAAAAAATAAAAGTCAGGTTTAACTTGAAATTATGACAGAAATACTGTATATTACTGTTGTATACTAAAGTATAATTCTCAAAGTAATATTATTATTATTATTATTTTGAAGGAATATCATACAATCCAGGCATTTTTACATGAATTTACACAGTTCTGTTGTGCAGCATCTGGCTTGACTAAATGAAAATGCAATGTTTTGTTGTAAATTAATCTACTTTGATTGTATTTTAAAAGAACGATTGAACTGTTAAAGTTTTATTGATTCATTAGACACAATTTTTTTCTAATGATACATTTGTATCGAATCATAAAACGCAGAATCCAGAAAAAAAGTAAATGGAAAACACAGAATTTAGGGGAAAATAAAATGGATTTCACGGGGCCCTAAATTAAAAGGTTTGCTTACTATGTGGAGTTTAATTGTGAACAAAGTTATGCTTATTATTATTATTTTTTATTCTTAAGGTCTAACAAACATGTGGAAAGTATTTCCTTCCCCATTAACGGTAAATATCAATATTGTATCATATGGGAAAAAATATCATGATAATATTTTTGGCCCTATTGCCAAACGTATATTTGACTTTAGAAGATCCAAAACGTTAAATCTATTCATGACATAAAGCAATCATATCTCTGGATTGAACTGCTTGATTCATAGGGATTCGTTTTATGCAGCCTTTATGACTCTTTTGCTTTCCCTGACTTTCAATGAAGGGACAGAAACCTCTAAAGTTTCATTTAAAATGTCTTACTTTGTGTTTTGAAGACGAACCAAAGTCTTCTGGGTTTGAAACGACATGAGAGTGAGTAAATGATGACACAATTAAATTTTTGGGTGATCTATCTCTTTAAATCATTACACTTAAACACAGTAAGGGTGTGTAATGAGTGTAAAAAATGAGTGCAATTTTAACTGTAACATACTGTAAAAACGCTATGTTGTTAATAGGTTAACAGTAAGTTCCCGTACTATATACACAGGGAAAAATTGTAAAATATCTAACCAGACATTTCATGCAATTTTACAGTAAAATGCTGTTAATTGTAAAATTTTTAGAAGTAAAAAAAATAACAAATCAACGTATAATTTACAGTATAAAACCGTAAACTGATATTCCCAGAATTCCCTGCGTGACTCCACATTTGACAGTATTTTGTTTAATAATCATGTTTCTTAATAGTTTTGTCAAGTTTGTTATCAGTTATGTAGTACATTTGGGGTTTATGTTACATCTTCTGTGGTTTAATGAATGTGTATTGCATTATTTAACCCTTTAGGCGCCAGGGTTTTTTGGAAAAATGCTGGATTTTGACATCAAGATTTCAAAAGCTTGTGGTTTGAAAGGGCTTAAAGATAGAGGTCTAATGTAAATTAGAAAAATGTTGGGCATGACCGAAAGTTTATGTGGGGTGTAAATAAGATAGCTCACTTGCTCTGCTCTTTCCTCGAACACTTTGAATAGGAAGGTGACGTAATTTTGGTCTAGAATCAAAGTACTACATGTCTGCCATCTAGTGGTAGGGAATACAAATGAGATATTACACCATATTAGGAACTACCGTCTATTTGATTAAGTATGACGTCTTGTCGCAATTTTGCAACTTTGGCGCTAAGAGGGTTAAGTATCATGTGAGTCACCGGGATGGTATTTAGTGTTTGCGTGAATGACTCTGTGCACCTTCTATATATTAGTATATACTTCAGCTTGTGGAAAAGCTTCTTGTGATGAACTGATTCTTCATATTGCTGTCTCTTTTACCACCTGCATTATTATAGTGGTTGCCGGTTTATGTTAAAGACACAAAACAGATTTTAGTATCAGTGTGCGTTGTTGAATTTACTAGTTTACACTCAAATGTTCTTGTTTGTAAATTACAGTTTTATACTGTAAAATTTACAGGTGGTTCTGTAAATGTTTTTACAGCTTTTCTGTATTTTACACATAATTATTAAGCTGCCAAAATTATTTAGTAAAAACTACAGATTAGATTGTTTACAGTGTGGGATGGGAGACGTTCTCACCAGAAGCTTGATCGTCTCCTGCAGGCTGGAAAGCTCTGCTCGGTGTTTCTGCTCCAGGCTTTTGGCTCGAGAGCGTTCCTCCTCCGCATGAGCTGCCTTCTCCCTCTCCTCTTCAAGCTGCTTCTGAAGCTCCTCTAGTCTCCTGAAATCAGGCAGGACTCGTGAATTATAGCTATGATTGATTTAGTCCACCAATATATGTTTCAGGCCCCACAAACCAAACCAAGCTAAGCTGTAAACCGAGGTTAACGACTTGTTTTCTTTCTCTACGGTTGTTTTTAAGCAGCTTAATCAAACCTCTCTTTCTGCTTGATTTCCTCATTCAGCTTTGTTATTAGAGTAGAGCTGTCGCCCGTTGATTTCGTCATGTCCACAATGTCATTCTCAAGTTTAGTTTTGTCTTTGGTCAGCAGCAGTATCCTTTCCTCGCTTGCTTTCAAATTTCTCTGTAAACCTTAAGACGGAACAAGACATCAAGATCATCAATCACGCCGAACGTAGAGCTCTATCGAATCTGACATAAGTCAAGCCGCGAGTAATCTGAGCGTACACATACCTTGATTAGTCTGAGCAGATTTGGCTTGATCATTAGAGGTGTTTTCAAGATTCTGTTTCTGGAAAATGAAGAACGTGAATGGATCTGAGGATTAATCAAATGCTTAATGCCTTGTCTTCTTCGTGTCTCTAAATCAGTGCTTCTGGAGTTTGACTCCTACATATCCTAAACACAGATTCCAGAACCCCTTCATAAGCAGCGGTGTCATTATTCGTGCCATTCAAATGTACTTGTGATGTATTTAAAGATGTAGTTCACCCAAAGATGAATGACCTGTATGACTCACTTTCTTCTTTGGATCACGAAAGCTGACATATGTGACCCTGGAGCACAAAAGCAGTCTTAAGTCGCTGGGGTATATTTGTAGCAATAGCCAACAATACATTTTACGCGTCAAAATTATAGATTTTTCTTTTATGCTAAAAATCATTAGGATCTCCTACCGTAAATATATCAAAACTTAATTTTTGATTAGTAATATGCATTGCTAAGAACTTCATTTGGACAACTTTAAAGATGATTTTCTCAATATTTAGATTTTTATGCACCCTCAGATTCCAGATTTTAAGCTTATTTATTCAGCTTTCAGATGATGTATACATCTCAATATCGAAAAATTGACACTTAAGACTGGTTTCGTGCTCCAGGGTCACATATTAAAAATCAGCGGGGTCTAAAACAACACTGGACCACGCTGACTTTCATTATTAAAGAAAAACAACAGAAATGTAAATGGCAACATATTAATTTTTGGGTGAACTATCCCTTTAAGTACTTTTATTACCATTTACCTAAGCGATTTTGCGTAAGTATTTTTCTCTAGTCAGTTTCCATGAAGGTATCTTTACACCGTCACTTACCAGCACACTAACTTCTTGCTCCAGAGAGCGCTTTTCCTGCAGCAGGCCACTCAGCTCTTGCTGTTTAACCTCTAGTACTGAGATCAACTCTGTGACCTACAGCACGGTATCGCACCATAATGGAGGGAGACGACAGGGACAAAACATGAGCAATGTCACACACAAAAACTCAAAGAGACCCGTGCCGGTCGCACAAAGTAGAACTTAAACAAAAGTGAAGGACTGGAATATTATGGGAAATAAAATCTCATAACGCTGTTGAGAACAATGCTAACAGGGCTGCACGATTTGGAGAAAAAACTGAACTGTGATTTTTCTGATAAAAATTGTCATTGCGATTGCTGTGCTTGTTTGTATACGGCCGCACAATTTAGCAAAAATGGTATGATTGTATATCAATAATACGGCAATTAAATAATAATAATGTTACCAAATGAACATAAAAAATTTACTAAAACAAAATAAGAAATGTTACAATTGTAATATTTCACTGTAAAATAAAAAAGTATTTTAAAAAAAGTCTTAATTTCCATCAAACTTTCCCATCAAATATCCCTTAACCTCCTGAGACCCAGAAAAAAAAAGTTTTGTGAATTTAGTATTTTTTCATGTCATTACATTGTTTAGAACATAAGAAAATAACATTTAAAATAACATTTTTGAAAAATGATATTTTATTCTTATGTTATGTTGTGTTCTCTGTAGGAAAAAATAAAAAGACATGAATAAACATAAATAGGCAAAAACAATAAATTTTTAGGTTTCAGGATTTTTTTATACCAAACTTTGTATAAAGATGATTCTCAACTATGTTATGAAAGATATAACAGGATGATCTGATATACCATTTTGCTTTATGCAGTATGTGTGTAAAATGTCCATAAGAGGGTTTACAATGTATCTATACACTTTGCATATTAATGTGTCCTTGGGGCAACATGTAATGAAAAAAGAAGTGTAATAATGGGAGTAATAATTGGCAAGATTTTCATAATAATATCTAATATTTCATAGGAATATTGAAATATAATTTCTTTCCCAATTCATTTGTTGATAAGTGCTTTTCACTACAAGTATGGGAAGATGGTTGGCGCATGTTACGTTCTCAGATACCCAAGAGTTTGTTTGGAGCAGCATTTACTCTGAAACACGCAGCACATATATTTACTTGATTAAATCACAGCCTTCGCAATTTGACAATCACACTAAGCCATACTGTGACTTCGGTTTTATTTCAGTTAATCGTGCAGCCCTATAATGCACAATGCACAAATGAAATGATCAAACAATAAGAATGAATGCATGAATGAACAGCACAAGACTGTTACTGTAAAAACCTGGTGCATTGCAAACCGTGAAAAGACAAGTGCAAATCACGGTCACTGAACACCACTGATGTCAAATCTGGCATATAAATATATAAATATAAAGCTATTGTATGGCTTCAGAAGAGGTGAAATACTTCTAAAATTCTTGTCAATGAGCTTGACAGGCCCAGTTTCCATGCATTTATGTTTAATGGAAAAGAGCAACTTGGACATTCAGCTGAATGGCATGCGTCGATTACAGCATTACATTTATATTGACTCCCGTTGCATAAAGTTCACTACTTAGTTTACTATATTGGTTGTGTATGAGGCATGCAATCAATGTTTCTGCGAGAAAAAAAAAACTCAGAATAAAGTGGTCAGAAAAGAATAATCCAGAGTAATCCTCCTTAAATGTTTATTAGGTTTACATTTGTTATTATTGATCTAAGCGTTATTTCATCACTCATAATTCTTGGTCTTAATAGTCTTGGAATATCTAAACATAAAAAGGGACCTTTTTAGGGATTTGTTCTCTAATATCAGACTCAGAGAATCGCACGCAGTTTCTGCTAAAGCATTTGATGCATTGTTTTCTCCATCAAAAGTCTTTTGACTTTAAATCAAAAACACACTAGGCCACATGAAGCATTTTAGGGAGAAGAATGGGGGTCTTGTGGCAAAGCATGCTTTGTTATCCTGCAGAGAACCGCCTGCACTTTACAATACATTCACGTTAATTTTGTTATTTAATAGTTAAGTATCTAACCGAGTTCTCACTCCAAAGAACCATTTTGTGCCAAAATCATTGGCAACTGCTGTTGATTCTTCACTATCACTCTTTTCAGATTCCTTGACATGCATACGCTGTATAATATGTTCCTGCAGTTGTGGGATAAATGGACGTGAAGGCCTACCTTTTCTTCCTGAGATCTGGCTTGGCTTTTTGCCTCCTCTATTTGGGTCAATAACCTCTGCATGTCTCGGTTCTCTTGACTGTGCTGTGACTGAAGCGTCTGAAGAGCTGTTTCTTGCTCCAGAGCTTCTTCTGCCTTTTCTCGCAGCTGCTGACCTAGCTTAACTCCCGCGTCCTCCAGCTCTTTCACCCTGAGCTCGGCACTGTGAAGTTTTCCCAACACCTCCTCCATCTCCACCAGGTGCTGCTCCTCTGCCTTCTCCAGACTGGTGCGCAGCGTTTCTACCAGCCGTTCGCTCTCCTCGCTGACTTTCAGGAGCTGTGCCTTGTGCTCTTTGGCATCACCCGTCCAGCCCATGGCTTCAGAAGCACGCTTGTTCGCGAGCTCCTCGAGCTCCAGTTTATGTGTCAGCTCCAGCTGTTCCAGAGCATTACGCACCTCCTCCAGCTCAGACGTGCCTGCCTCGTGGGAGGCTCTGAGCTCCTCCAAGGCTTGCTGGTGCGAGGCCTCGACCGATGCTAGTTTAGCGCGCCACTCCGCAATGATATTTGAATTCTCCTCCTTAGATTTGGCCAGCTGACCCGAAAGCTGCTCGTTATTCTTCGCCAGCTGCGTGTGGAGAGAGCTCAGCTCCTCCTCAGGAACCCCGTCTTGCCCCGAGACAGCTTCCAAAGACTTGCGAAGAGCAGCTACCTCAGTGTCCCGCAAGGCAAGATCCCGCTCTAACTCCAAGATACGGGACTTCTCAGAGACCGTGGCCACCTAACAGAGAAAACTGCTCTTTTAGTAAACTAAATGTGCTGTGTGGATAAGTGAGAACTTATTTGGTGGTACGGATATGATCATCTTTTCAGGTTAAGAAGTGGATCATTTAAATAGATTTTCATACAAGTGTAGCTCTTTTCCATGTATAGGAGCAATGCTACCTAAGCTACAACCCCAATTCCAGAAAAGTTGGGATGTTTTGTAAAATGCAGTAGAATCAAGAATCTGTGATTTGTTAATTATCTTTAACTTTTATTTAATTGACAAAAGCACAACGAAAAGACTGACCAACTTAAATGCATTTTGTAAATATAAACAATTTTTGATGTTGATGGCTGCAACACACTCCAAAAAAAGTTGGGACAGAGGCAAAATATAAGGGAAAAGGTTATAGAATATCCCAGTTAAACAGTTCACAGTAAGCAGGTGAATTGGATCAGGTTTGGGAATAAAAGGAGCATCTCAGTCTTTGCCAGCAAAGCCACTTTGTGCCATGAGAGAAGTGTCACACAAATCAAACATCACATTTCTCAATGCAAAATCGCAAAGAATTTAGATCTTTCACCAACTACCATACATAATATTGTGAAAAGATTCAGGGAATCCGGAGAAATCTCAGTCTGTGTAGGGCAAAGCAGGAAACCTGAGGTGAATGTGTGTGACCTTTGACCCCTCAGATGGCACTGCATGAGAAAGCGTCATTCTGCGGTGTGAAATATAGCCGCATGGGCTCAGGAGTACTTCAGAAAACCACTGTCACTTAACACAGTCTGCCGCTGCATCAGTAAATGCAACCTGAATCTCTGTTACTCTAGGAGAAAGCTATACATCAGCTCTACGCAGTGATGCAGCGGGGTTCTCTGGGCCAGAACTCATCTCAGAGAGTCAGAAAGACAGTGGAAATGTGTGCTGTGCTCAGATCAGTCCACAATGGATGTTGAGTTCTCAGACCAAAGGGAGCATCCAGACATTCATCAGCGACAGATGCAGAAGCAAACGTCTGTCATGGCATACGGGTTTATCAGAGCAAACAGCATGAGTGACTGGCATATGTGCGAAGATACCATTGACATGAAGGCATATACTGGGATTGTACAGAGACATATACTGCCATCAAGATGGCGTCTTTCACGGGAAGTCCATGGTTATTAGATCAAGACAATGCTAGGTCTCATTCTGCATGTGCTACAGCAGCGTGGTTCTGTAGACACAGAGTGAATGTGTTAGATCAGTCCAGATCTGTCTCTTATTGAACATGTATGACTAGACATGAAAAGGAGAATCAGACAACGACGATCACAGACTGCTGAGCTTCTGAAGTCTTGTATCAAGCCAGATTGGACGGAAATTTTGCTGGCAGAACTTTAACAATTAGTATCCTCGATTCCCAAACAATTAAACATGTAACACAGTGTTAAACATGCCTCTGTCCCAACTTTTTTGGAGTGTGTTGCAGCCATCAAAATGTGCTTATATTTACAAAATAAAATTAAGTTGGCCAGTGAAAACATCTTTGTACTTTAGTCAATTAAATGAAGGTTAAAGAGAACGAACAAATCACAGATTCTTGATTTTTTGGCATTTCATAAAATGTCCCAACTCTTCTGGAATTGGGGTTGTAAGTAAAGAAGCATTGAAACGAGGAATCTGGGACAGAATTGGGAGGAATCATGATTTTACAAGTGAGCAACCCCAAAACTGATCATCTAACAGGGTTCCCACATGAATGGATTATCATGATCTTGTCAGTTATTCATGGTCTAGGATCAAGGATTTTTTTTTTTTTTTAGAAATTACTTTATAGACATTGTGTGCAGATTTCCATTTATATGTCTTTTTGTATTGTTATTAAATTTAGCAAGACCTTCAACCCTCTGTTATAGCACAACAGCTGGGTTCCGAAAGTAAAAATGCCATTGATTTTTTTTTTCCACAAGGGAACAGGTTTTTAACAATAGCTTATAAACTTTTAAAGCCAAACCTGTTGTGAGCTTTGAGGCTGTTAATTGACAATATATGCTTTAGTTGAAGCCATCAGTTTGCATTACTTCAGCTTTTTTTTCAATCGTGAAAAAGTGCATTATTCATGATGCTGTGAAGAAAATGCCATGGCAAGTGATTTTGCAAAACATAAAATATATTGTTTCTATATATACAGAAGTGGCCAGAAGTGATGTCCGGTCTAGGAAAATGGATATTTTTCCTTTATTCAAACATTTTATTATTTTATAGGATTTTGTAATCATATTGCATAGTTGTGCTAGGAGTGTAAAACTAATGCATGTGCTCAATTGTTTCATTTGCAATAACGCAATGAAACATCATGACAAAAATCTTCAGTACTGCCCTGCTAATTTATACTCTTGTATTCCATGTATGCTTTATTTCCTGTAAGACTTTTGTTTTTCTATGCATTTTTGTGCACAGTAAAATAAAATCCACATTTGTGACCCTGGAGCACAAAAGCAGTGTTAAGTCGCTGGGGTATATTTGTAGCAATAGTCAACAATACATTGTATGGGTCAAAATTATAAATTTTTCTTTTATGCCAAAAATCATTAGGATATTAAGTTATCATCATGTTCCATGAAGATGGTTTGTAAATGTCCTACCGTAAATATATCAAAACTTAATTTTTGATTAGTAATATGCATTGCTAAGAACTTCATTTGGACAACTTTAAAGATGATTTTCTCAATATTTAGATTTTTTTGCACCCTCAGATTCCAGATTTTCATTTGTCATTAAAACTAAGCAAATGAGAAATATTCTCTCCGCACATCAGTTTTGGCCACTAGATATACATATAATCAACAACTTTAAATGAATAATTCTTTCCCTCATTACAGCCATTAAGTACACCATCTTGTACCTGTCTTTTTTCCCTGATTTTGAAATAGTTTTGTGCATCAAATAAAAGTTAGTTATGTTCTGATTCACCTTATAGCTGGGTGGTTTGGTTCATGGCTTAAAATGCTTTTAATGAAAACTTTTTAAAAATCCCTATGGGAGAAATGAATGGAAAAATACTTCCTAAGGTTGTACTGATTTCCATTGGACAACTTACAATCTCCTGATGCTTTCAGGTTCTCTACGGCTGTGGGAACCCCATATAAAACAAATCTGTGTTCTTCTATATACCTATATGTATATCAAGACACCACAATGATATTACAGCAATGAGATATTTAGTGCATGTTAGTAATCATTCCTAGTATTAGTTATTAATTGGAACAACATGCAGTGAAGATCCCTCACTGACACAGAAAACTAAATGTTAGCTGGAGCACTGTGGCATATCTTCCCGTAGCCCAAATGAAGATCCATTACCCTAGAGTCTTCTAACTCCCTCTGCAGTTTGTCAGCTTTGGTCTTTTCAAAGAGAAGACTCTGTTCAAGCTCCTTAAGAAGGGCATGCTCCAGCTGGGTCTGCGTCTGTTAGTACAGAGAGAGGAGAGGAAGAAACACAACCAGTGCCACGTCACATGCCAGCCTGATGCAGAGAGACGAGGGGTGAGCTGTGGAGGTGTAGCGAGGAAAAAGAGGAGGAGGAAGATGTCGTGATGACCAATGCCACAGCGGAGGAAAGTGTAGCAGAGCATCAGTGCTTACAGACAACACCAGACGCCATGCAGCATTAGGAACAGAAACAAAAACAGTACTTCGACCACAACAACGAGGAGAGGAACAATAAAAAATCTGATAACGTTACGTTGTTCCTGATGACCAAGCACTAAATCCAATGAAACAGGATGATGCTGAAGCTCGCACAATGAGGTCTTCATGTAGGTTAGTGACTTGTTAGGGCATTACAGATTAATTCAGAACTTATTATCCTACGAAGTGCGAAAAACAAAAGCATCTGACATCTGCGTGGGCTTGACGATCGACTTCAAAAAAGGAGATCATTTAGTACCCATTTTCAATGGAAATTCACTTGTATTTTATTTCTACGGCTGTTGAAGCATGTAAAGCATCGTCTAGGTTGCTGATGTGCATGTTTTATAACGTCAAATCATTAGCCAACAGTTTCTTGAATCTGAACGCATGAAGAGAGTTATTTTTGAATAGGTAGGTCAGGACATGAAAACAACTCAAATGTGCAATGATGAAGGGTGCAAACGATCCCATCAAGAGTGCTTGATTTAGGAACAGGACGAGGCCAGAAAGAATAAACACAGATATATTACTACGGAAGTCCTAAGAGGCCGTGGATTATGAATATTTTTCTTTCTAGTTTTCTCGTGATCTCGACATGACATAAAATTAGTTTTTTTTTTTTTTACAATGATTGTTTGATCTACTGTTGCTATAGTAACAAACACAGATCACACACAGATAAATGCGCTCTTATACTGTATGCTGTGGATATTTCAGCAAATTGCCTAGTAATAACGTCTACAATCAATAAATAAAGGCTAAGCAATCACTGCTGATTTTTTTCCAGAGACAGTGCGCTAAACAATTTATTTGTGTGATTAATTAACACGTTTAAATGATCAAAGCGTTCAACACTGCAAACACAGGGGGAGCGCCTTCAGAATGAAGCAGAGAACTATTCTAAAATTTGTTTGGGATTTTTATTAGTCATGTAGGATATGCTGTGACTGATATCATGTGCGTTACAAGTGTGTGTGTGTGTTTGTGTGAGAGAGTGTGTGTGTGTGTCTGTGTGTTTGTGTAAACGTTTGTGTGAGCGTGTGTGTGTGTGTGTTTGTCTGACATAGAAATGTAGAAAATACAAACGATTACAACACGGTATAGCATCACTGAATTAAATGACACATTTTTACATATATAAATCACATTTATCAATACACATTTAATGATTAACAATAAAGATTATAAATAAGGACAAAGATGCACATTACAAATACGTTGCTGAAGCGCGTCGTCTTAGATAAACACAACATCTCCACTTATTAACGAACAGTCATGTACTTCAAAGATGCACAGATAAAGATACAGGTGCAAACAGATACTATACAGTGACGTCAACCTTGCTTTTAATAAGCAGTTCGTTTATGATACAGAACACTATTGCGGTGTGAGTCATGCATCTAGCAAGAACGTAACGATTACAGATACACACAATAATCATATTGATTCAAGCATTTAACATTTATGAGTTAAATGTCAGTAATGAACAATACTGCACAAACTATAGCGATCACGAAGAAGGTGCTTATTCTGTCCCAAATGCGTACAGTAAAGTGTACAGTATACAACACCCCATCAGTTATATTCAGCTCTATACTGCCACCTGTTGGCGCAGTTGTGTAACTTAGACAACAACTTTTGATACATCACGAGAAAACAAGAAAAATATTAATAATCCAAGGCCTCTTAGGACTTCTGTATATTACAGCTCTTTTGCAGATAATTAATACAGATATAATGAACTCAAAGTCGCATAATAATTGAAAGCGCGTATGTTTAAAGTTCTGCTGAATGCATACATGGAGTATTTTCATAGTTTGGTCAATCTGTGGTTTTAAGAACCTCTGTTGGTCATGCATCTTGTCATTGAAATTCACAAGTCACAATACATTTCTATGCATGAGCTTGCATTTCAGCTCTCCCTCGTTTGCATGTTAGTGAATGCATCGAAGTCTAGTGTGACCACAGCTTTAGGTCTGAATGTTCAGAGCAAAGATCTTCAAATACCTCCAAATCTCCTTTGGTAATGCAGGCTTCCTCCACCCGAAACTGCAGGTCCTCCACCTTCCTGTTTGGGACAATACTTCTTTATCATCTTCAGTTTGTATTTACATTTTACATTCTTACTCCTACGACAGTGGTATTTATTTATTTTGAAAACTATCAACTATTTGATAATATAATATAATTCTCCATATAATTCTCATTCTATGCATTTTATTGGACAAAAATGCCCCTGCGTCATCAATATCAACATTAGTTATCAATCCATGAGCTCTAAGGATTTCTATATGCAAATACAATCCTAAAAGTGATGAGAATCCACGAGCTTGAACCGTATTTGTGACGGATGAATACTGCACCTCTTCTCCTCCTCCAGCTGATTGAGCAGCTCCACCTTCTCTCGGTCCGCAGCCTCCACAAGCACTCGCAGCTGGTCCAGTTTAGCATCAGCCTCCAGCACATACTGCAGGAACAAGTCAAAACAACCACATTCATCTCATCTAATCATAACGTGCATTCATATATTCCAAACTGAACCGACTGACTACATGAACAGAACTTACTGTGCAAATAAAATAAACATATTACTGGCAATCTATCTATCTATCTACACACACACACTACCGGTCAAAAGTTTGGGATCAGTAAGTCTTGTAATGTTTCTAAAGAAGTCTCTTCTGCTCATCAAGGCTGCATTTATTTGATCAAAAATACAGAAACAAAGAATCCTGAAAAAAGTATCACAGTTTCCAAAAAAATATTTGGCAGCACAACTGTTGATAATTCTAATAATAAATCAGCATATTAGAATGATTTCTGAAGATCATGTGACACTGAAGACTGGAGTAATGATGCCTTTGATCACAGAAATAAATTAGATTTTAATATTCATATATTCCAAACTGAACCGACTGACTACATGAACAGAACTTACTGTGCAAATAAAATAAACATATTACTGGCAATCTATCTATCTATATACACACACACACTACCGGTCAAAAGTTTGGGATCAGTAAGTCTTGTAATGTTTCTAAAGAAGTCTCTTCTGCTCATCAAGGCTGCATTTATTTGATCAAAAATACAGAAAAAAAAACAGTAATCTTGCAAAATGTTATTACAATATAAAATAATGGTTTCTATTATAATATCCTTTAAAATATAATGTATTTCTGTGATGCGCAGCTGAATTTCCATCAAATGATTATATTCATAATAAACTTTAACCAAACGTTATAGTTAACTATATGAGCCTAATTTGTCTAAATGTAGGCGTTTTATGGTTATTAAGCAACTACAACTGCTCTGTAATTGCTTGAAATCACTGGATTGTGTCAAAGCCATGCCAGTTTGACCCGTCAATTTAAACTAATTAATATTTCACGTTCATTTGTTTAATAAATTTGATAAGTAGCCACAAAATAAGCTAGACATTTGTGCAGAAAGCTTTGCGTCATGGTTCTGATCGCTCTGTATTTTGTGATGATGACCATCTTATCGACTATGCACATCTTCTGCTCATCAAGGCTGTGTTTATTTGATCAAAAATACAGAAAAAAAACAGTAATCTTGCGAAATGTTATTACAATATAAAATAATGGTTTCTATGTGAATATCTGTTAAACTGTAATTTATTTCTGTGATGCGCAGCTGTATTTCCATCATCATTACTCCAGTATAAAGTGTCACATGATCTTCAGAAATCATTCTAATATGCTGATTTATTATTAGAATTATCAACTGCTAAATATTTTTTTGGGAAACTGATACTTTTTTCAGGATTCTTTGATGAATAAAAAGTTAAAAAGGACAGCATTTATTCAAAATATAAATCTTTTCTAACAATATAAATCTTGGCTATCACTTCTTACTCCTGTAAAAACATTAAAAATCATTCTGATCCCAAACTTTTGACCGGTACTGTATACATATTTTACTGGTCATAAAAGTGTATTTTGCATTTTTTATCAAAACTGTATTTGTCTCCTAACACAAAACAAACACTGTGCTTTTGTAGCGAACACTGCAGGTTATTGTGACAGCACTGCATTACTGCAGAACCTTTTGATTATTCCATATCGCCGTTTTTATTTTTTGTTGGTCAGCCCACATCTAAACACAAAGGTATAAGAGTATGTACATGCCGTAAACTGTAGCAGATTCTGTAATTATTATATCACATGCCTATATATAAAGGCAACACACTGTCATAGATACATAAATACAAATAAATGAATAAATATACAGCGCTTATAAATTGATTTCACAATCTGAAACAGAAAGTGTGGAGTAAGAAGGGGAAGGAAGGCTTTTATTATGACGTTTCTTCCTCTTCATTGATTCCCAGTGTGCACAGACTTCCACTAATGTTAAGACTGTGCCTTAAGAACTAGTTTCACCAACTAGTAGTTAACCAAGCAGGTAATCAGTCTTACTTTTCAGATTTAAATCAGACCCGTCTATATTTGTATGCAGCTGACCGCAAGTTTATAACAAGTCTTAAAGAAAACAAGCAGCTTATGCAACCGGCTATTGCTTACAGCATTTACTTCTTCTTTTTTCTTTACCACATTTTTAACAATTTAGAAACCAAAAAGTTGCAATCTTAAGTACAAATCGGTTTATTTATTTTTTTCAAAGTTCACCTTTTTTTCTAATTGATTCATTTTTAAATGTATTTCTAATAAATCCTAGTAAATTTAATTGCAGGAATTGTTAAGCATGCTTTCCAAGATATGGGATCTGCATCAGCCATCAAAAAATCCTATACTCGTTAATTAGTCTCATGTTCCAAAACAAATCCATAAGCAATTGTTTTATTATGTCGTGGTTATGAGAGTATTAGCCCTGCTAACATTATCTTAGTGTAAATTAAATGGAAACATCGCAGGCTAACGTTAACAAGCTGCAAAATTTTAACATTAGTAACATTAATCAATATCAATATCAGCTGCCCAAAACTTGCCTGCTCGTCTGCTACAGTACCTACCCCGAATACCTTAGTAACCGGATAGCAACACCTTAGCAACCGCCCCGGGTACCCTAGCAACTGCATAGCAACCACCCCAAGTACCTTAGCAACCGCATAGCAACACCTTAGCAACAGCCCCGGGTACTCTAGCAACCACATAGCAACACCTTA
Source organism: Sinocyclocheilus rhinocerous (assembly GCF_001515625.1). Classification (NCBI taxonomy): domain Eukaryota; kingdom Metazoa; phylum Chordata; class Actinopteri; order Cypriniformes; family Cyprinidae; genus Sinocyclocheilus; species Sinocyclocheilus rhinocerous. The sequence continues at coordinate 5,411 of NW_015642068.1, read as the reverse complement.
GCAACTGCCCCGGGTACCCTAGCAACCACATAGCAACACCTTAGCAACCACCCCGGGTACCCTAGCAACCGCTCTAGTAACCACCCCAAGTACCCTAGCAACCGAATAGCAACACCTTAGCAACCACACGGGTAATCTAGCAGCTATCTATCTATCTATCTATCTATCCATCTCTGACAGACTGTATTGCCTTCAAATCATTCAAACTTTAAGCTTTTAAAACTTCTTAAACTTTTAAATCTTTTCCAAACTTTCTGGACCGGCTTTCTCATTTGGCTAGAGCTCATTTCTGAAGAAGAGAGAAGCTCTCAGAATGACATTCTAAGATGCTGATTCTGGTGAATTTGGTGTAGAAGCCTGCTGCATATATTGGATCCGTGCAGTGGGTCTTAAAGGGACAGCAGCCTAATTTACCTGCTGCTGTCTGTCATTATTAGTGTTAATCACTCACTGTACTTAACTGAATATCTTTTGGATCTTTAATCAGAATCAGTTCATGTTTGATTGGTATAGAGAAGACTATGCAGTGTTTTACTAGTACACTTTATTCAATTTCTGTAATATTTCTTACTATGTTAAATAAGCCTACTGTAGCCTACTGTAGCCAGGGTTCGTACACATTTTTACCAATACATTTCCATGACTTTTGAGACAATATTCATGATTTAATGTTCCATTATTTCACAAGAATACATGTAAAATAAGAAGAAAAATCTACGTTCAAATTTATCATATGTTAACTAAAATGAATGACTATTAATGCTACTTCTTTACTTTCTGTTTGTTTTAATAAACTGTAAATTAAAAAAAAAATTAATCCTTAAAATTAAAGTTACAAAGTGATTTAGTCAAGAGCAGTGAGTGATCTTCACTTTGTCTTTTGTTGTTTAATTAACATTAATGACAGACGGAACAGCTTTATTAGGCTGCTGTCCCTTTAAGACCGACTGCACGGATCTGATACACACAACGGTTTTCTTTCTCAACAACTGCTTACATTCACTTAAGACAAAACCGACTGTTTATGAAGATACTAGCCAGGATGGGCATTTTGACATCATTTAGTGTGTATTTGGCCACTTGAGCGAAATAAGCAGAGAAAAATAATGTTCGAGGCGGCTTTGTATGCACGCACTTTGGATGTGATTGTGAGCGCGCAGAAAACCGTCTGGAGCGCGCGACTATCGAATGGTTTAAAAAGACTTAAAAAAAAAAAAAAAGATGTGCAAATGATAGTTTTGTGATGATGCAACACTGGCCCGATTAGGCACGTGACTGTTAACTGTCCCGAAACATGAGCGAAAGTCTCGCATCGCAGCGTCTCGGCCCGCCACAATATTAACACTGACCGCCACAAATAGTTTTTCCAAAAGGCTTTGACTTCGTTGAATAAACATGAGCTCTGCACGTTTGAAAATCAAAACGCAGCACGGGTGTTTTTATATAAATGTATCTTTTTTGAATTCAGAAAAGTTTTGATGTCATTTTCATTTAATCTTTCCTATAATGCCTGATAAAGTAGCGTTCATGAGCGCAACGCTGCTTTGTTTACAGCCGTTACCGGGGAAACCGCTCTATTTCTGCTGCTCCTAAAGCGCCTCCTGCTGGCAGAGAATGAATTTGCACTTTTTATAAGCCCGTCTTCTGTTTTATATTTACATTATATATTTCCCCCCCCCAGGGGAAGTGCCGCCACACATAGATTGCAAGTCTGTGGGAAACACTGTACATGCTAATATTAAATAAATGTTTGTGGGAATTTCCCGCATTATAGTAAAACTAGGCGAAATATGCACGCTCCCACACCAAAATTCAGGACCTGATTAAAAAAAATATATCCTATCGTACAGAGATTTGCGAAATAAATTTTTCCAAAACCTTCTGGGTTTATTGATTTTTCCAAAACTTTTCCAGGCCTGGAAATTGCCGTTTTAAAATTCCATGACTTTTCCAGGTTTTTCATGACGGTACGAATCCTGAATATGTAATATGTCTCAGGTGTCCCCAGAATGTGTCTGTCAAGTTTCAGCTCAAAATACCCCACAGACAATTTATTATATCATTTTGAAAATGCATATTTTGAGTGGAAGCAGAAACATGCTGTTTTTGTGCATGTCTCTTTAAATGCAAATGAGCTGCTGTTCCCCGCCCCCTTTTCCAGAATAGAACAGTGCCTTTACAGCTCCTACCTCATATACTCTGCTAAAAAAATATCTCTTTGGTTTTGATTATCATGTCTATCACGCTGAAATCACGTGTTTTAAACCATTTTAGTTTAAACTTTTTTTTGAGGGTCTCGCAGTTGTGCATTTAATTCTTAAAAATAAATGTCCGGGACACCACGGTGTGTAAGTGACTGATGTTCTCACTCATATTAAATAACCCAGTGTCACTGCATGTGCAGAACAAAGAGACACTGGAGAAGATCTCACCTGCGTGCAGCGTCAGCAGCGTTTTGTATAAGTGGTTGTAGAATTTCAAAGGGTCGATGTTGAGGACGTCACCTGTTGCAAACAGAGATGTGTTTTAGCTCAGCGAGGACGAGATGTTTGCGAAACCAGAGCTGTGGCGGCACTGACCTTGTCCTGAGAGGATGTGGAAGGAGGTGAGGATGCAGTGAAGGCTCTCGCGATACATCAGATCCTGAGAGTACCAAAACGCTGAGATGTTAATGCGTGAAATGTGACGTGAAGCAGGCGCTCCTGGTAGAAACACTTACACCTGATGTGATGAGGCCGTACAGCACCGCCACCAAAGCCTGCTGGGTTTATTGATTTTTCCAAAACTTTTCCAGGCCTGGAAATTGCCGTTTTAAAATTCCATGACTTTTCCAGGTTTTTCGTGACCGCATGAACCCTGTGTGGCGGAATTAAATGTTTATTTGTATATTTATTTGTTCTGTTGTGTTTGTAATTTGCTTCTTTTTCTTATTTTTAGTAACAAAAAAATAAATAAAGAAATAGCTATATCGAGACAAATATATTTTTATCGCAAAAAAATAAATTTCTCATACCGTGAAATAACTTTCGGTCATACCGCCCACCCCTACTTGAGCTTATAGAAAATTACAGAACATTAATAGAAAAAAACAGTGCATTGTGGAGCACAGTGCATTGTTTTTCTACATTTCAACGACCCATTATTCCTTACATGGGCGATATGGGCTTAAAAATGTATCACGATAATTTCTGATATTTACTGCGATAACGATATCAATGACGATAATTTAGGGAATCCTGTTTTTTTTAGAGAAAAGTATTATCTTTCCTATTTTTACCCTAAATAGGGTGTTGTGAGCAATACACACTTAATTGAATGACTGTATTAATTAATACTGGAAGCCGGAGGGCGCCCTTGCACAGAAACTCCACATATGCATAGAAGTAATGCTCCAGGAAATCCCTAATATGGACAGAGGTATCCAGTGATCGCTGTAGCTGAATAAAACGCAGATTTTAACTGAAGAAACCTGAAGACAATAAACAAGCGATTGCACAAAATATATAGTATCCGTGTTCTTCAAGCAATCTTGGGTATTTGTATAAGGATAAAGTATATGTATAATGCAATGCTAATCGACATAGCCTTTATCACTGTATATAATGCTATAAAATAGTATGATTTCTGCCTTATTCTGTGATACGAAACCACGTCTGATCACAAAAATAAGTTATTTCAAACACTCGACTGTTATGAAGTTAATATGCAGAGCATGTCAATAATATCTTTGTTGGACAACAGGCTTGTAAAGGATTCATACACATAAAACTGTATTGCACACGTGCTACTGTAGTACATTTACTCAAGGCTCAGACCGATTTTTGTCGCACTGTACAGCCCTATCCAAACCTG
>NW_015642068.1:0-1538 GCF_001515625.1 Sinocyclocheilus rhinocerous | reverse complement strand
ACTCTAAAGAGAAAGGAAAAAATGAAATCGCATCATATGACCCCTTTAAAATATCTTTGTTGGACAACAGGTTTGTAAACGACTCGTACACATGTAAAACTGTGTCGCACACGTGCTACTGTAGTACATTTACTCAAGGCTCAGACCGATTTTTGTCGCACTGTACAGCCCTATCCAAACCTGCTCCAGATTGTAGAAGGAGCTGCTCAATTTCTGACCATTATCGCCCGCTCCCGTGATTTTTGTGTCCAGTCCCGCAAACATATATGGCATATAATTTTGCCGCATCATGGGGCCGCTATCAATATGCAAAGTATTTAAATCTCTTTTGAATGAGCGCTCGCTGTTCACTTTCACGATCCTGAGCTCATCAACAAATATCCGATCTTCCTTTACACAGAGCGTGTGTGATCACGAAATCAAAAGTGAAAGTGAACAGGTTTTTGATCAACATGCATAACAGTGACTGTAAAATATGTATTTTAGGTATGGAAATGACATATTTTGAGTTTTGATATTTGGGATATGGTCTTTGCACTTCTTTGGGCACTACTTTACCCAACAACCAACCCAATTTAAAAACAAAAGCTAAATGCTGATGTTAAATGTCAGTAACATCTATGTTTAATATTGAATGTGCTTACTGCACAGTTAACGCCGCTAATTTCAGATGGTTACGGTTATTATTTTCAATAGCCAAAAGCCAGTTTGGCCTGCTAAATACTAAATAAACATCTTGTTTATCTATACTTCCGAAGCTTGTTGCTGTATTTATAATGCCTACACATAAACATATGAGAAGCAAGTAAACAGCTTTTTTATTTTTATTGTTTTTATTTTTAAATTAGGCTATATCATAGGGCTGCACAACTTGGCCAAATAAATATATTGTGCTTTTTATGTCATATATTGCAATTTGAACTGACACATCTCATTTCATATGAAACGGTCTCATATTTTTACTGCTGAGACACAAAGAACAACAGACACTGCTGCTACGTGAAATAGTTGCTTCACACTCGAGTTCACTTTTCACAAGAACCAACTAACACTACAAGTTACAATATGTCAGATCCTTAAACTTTTCCACCACCGGTCTTCAGTGTCACATCTAATATGTGACCCTGCAGCACAAAAGCAGTGTTAAGTCGCTGGGGTATATTTGTAGCAATAGCCAACAATACATTGTATGGGTCAAAATGATACATTTTTCTTTTATGCCAAAAATCATTAGGATATTATGTAAAGATCATGTTTCATGAAGATATTTTGTAAATTTCCTACCGTAAATATATCAAAACTTAATTTTTGATTAGTAATATGCATTGCTAAGAACTTCATTTGGACAACTTTAAAGATGATTTTCTCAATATTTAGATTTTTTTGCACCCTCAGATTCCAGATTTTCAAATAGTTGTATCTCAGCCAAATATTGTCCTATCCTAACAAACCATACATCAATGGAAAGATTATTTACGCAGCTTATTCCTTCCAAAGAATTGACCCTTATGACTGGTTTTGTGGTCCAGGGTCACATA
>NW_015642067.1:393-543 GCF_001515625.1 Sinocyclocheilus rhinocerous | reverse complement strand
GCTCACACGAAAGAGCTGGGGTTAAGACTTAATGCCAAGAAAAGTTTGCTTTCTCCAGTACAGAGAACCACTTATCTTGGCGTGGTGTGGGATTTGACCACGATGCAGGCACGTATGTCTCCTGCTCGGATCGAGTCGATCCTTACCGCA
>NW_015642067.1:0-213 GCF_001515625.1 Sinocyclocheilus rhinocerous | reverse complement strand
TCTCCCCGAGGGGAAACCCGCTTCGCATGATCAAGGTCACGTGGCGATGCCTACGTGCCTTGGACATGTGGAGGAAACCTTGGTTCTTGTCTCAGGGCCCGGTGCTGGGAGCTCCTTGTCGCCGCGTAACACTAGCGACGGACGCATCCCTCACCGGTCGGGGTGCGTTCATGAGTGGCCACCCTGCCCGCAGTCTGTGGAGTGGTCGCCATC
>NW_015642066.1:0-516 GCF_001515625.1 Sinocyclocheilus rhinocerous | reverse complement strand
CAAAAACTTTTATTTTGGATGCGATTAATCGAGATTAATTGTTTGGCAGCACTAGTTCTTGCATATTACTATGCATAATTATTTAATATATAATAAACTCTTGAACATATTTTATATTATTATCATCATTTATACATCATCGTGTAACATAGAAACTATTTAATGTAATTAATATCTATTAATATATATATATCTATTATTATTATTTAATATATAAACTATTTTGGGGAGTTATATTTCCAGCAAAAACAACTATAATGTATACCATAAAATGACTGATTTCACTGTTTGCTGTTCATGAAGGGATAGTTCACCCAAAAATCATTTTCTCCCCCTCATGTCGTTTCAAACCTATATGACTTTCTTCTGCACAATCCCAACAAACAAAGATATTACAAAAAATTTTATATAATTTTTATAATCATTGTGATATAATGAAAGTCAATGGGAGTGAATGATGACGGAATGTTCATTTTTGGGTAGGGCTGGACAATAATTCAATATCAATATGTATCG
>NW_015642065.1:574367-611867 GCF_001515625.1 Sinocyclocheilus rhinocerous | reverse complement strand
GGTTGAAAATATGGTGCCTTTAATAATAATAATATTAATAATAATATCACCTTATAACCATTATTCTTTCATGTTGGTGGGTACTGTTTTATTATTATTATTATTTTAAAAATGATGAAAAAATGGGTTGAAAATATGGTGACTTTAATAATATTAATAATAATATCACCTTATATCCATTATTCTTTCATGTTGGTGGGTACTGTTTTATTATTATTATTATTTTAAAAATGATGAAAAAATGGGTTGAAAATATGGTGACTTTAATAATAATAATATTAATAATAATATCACCTTATAACCATTATTCTTTCATGTTGGTGGGTACTGTTTTATTATTATTATTATTTTAAAAATGATGAAAAAATGGGTTGAAAATATGGTGACGTTAATAATAATAATATTAATAATAATATCACCTTATAACCATTATTCTTTCATGTTGGTGGGTACTGTTTTATTATTATTATTATTTTAAAAATGATGAAAAAATGGGTTGAAAATATGGTGACGTTAATAATAATAATATTAATAATAATATCACCTTATAACCATTATTCTTTCATGTTGGAGGGTACTGTTTTATAATTATTTATTATTATTATTTTAAAAATGATGAAAAAATGGGTTGAAAATATGGTGACTTTAATAATAATAATATTAATAATAATATCACCTTATAACCATTATTCTTTCATGTTGGTGGGTACTGTTTTATTATTATTATTATTTTAAAAATGATGAAAAAATGGGTTGAAAATATGGTGACGTTAATTGGTGAAAAAATAGGTTGAAAATATGGTGACTTTAATAATAATAATAATAATGTCACATTCTAAAGTCTTTTTTTTTTTTCATGTTGCATATACTGTTTTATTATTATATTATTATTATTAATAATAATAACAACATACAACATGAAAAAAATAATGTTTGAGAATACAGTGACTTTATTATTATATTAATAATAATAATATTAATAATAATAATAATAATATAAAACTACCTTCGACAGAATGAAAAAAATAATTGTTTGAGAATAAAGTGATTTAATAAAAATACCTCATCTTATTCTCAAACCATCCAATGTTGGAAGTATTGTTTTTTTTATTATTATTATTATTATTTGTCGTCAAATACTTAGTAAACACGTCATGCTGTATATACTCACAGAGATTTAACCTAGCAACTAATCAACAATTTCTTTTTTACAAGTTAATTTAGAGTTGTGAGTTGTTTTGTTTATAAGTTGTTTTACATTGTAATTATTCCACCTTTTCTACCAGTTTTACATATTCAGTCAATTATCCAAATGTTCTCCTGAGGTCCCGCCTCTCTCGTCACCTTGGATAAAACCGTGAGTAAGCTTTTACAGATAAAGTTACAAAAGCATACTAAAGAAACCCATTCTGAATAATCTGTCTGTGTGTGAAGACTCTTCAGTACCTCTCTGATTCTGGCCTGTGTCTCCTCTCAGCACTGCTTTAATCACAGCGGTCAGGGACCACACACAGGAGTCCAGTTCACTGCTGGCCGCTGATTTCTGAAACACTTCAGCACATGTGTGTCTCCACGTCCAGCTGCTGCCTCCCTATAATCAACCATCACTGCACTTAGTCAAGAGAGAAAAATCAGGAAAGAAAAACAGAGAAAACATCGAAACCTTACAATACTCAGATGGACTACTAGATGATCTGTATGTCTACACACCTGTAAAATGTATAATAGTCCATGTTGGAGTTAATGTACAGTGCAGTACCAATACTCACAGTTATGCGAATGTCATTGATGATATAGACTGATATACACTTCGCAGATAAATGAGACACCAGTTGGTCTTGACAGCTGAGGAGGGTAACCTGCATCAAATATGAACTGTCTTAAGGCTTCATGTATAATCACAAATATGCCCAAGACACAATTTGACATAAGAAGAAATTATGTATATATATATATATATATATATTCTCAACTTATAATTTTTGCATTAATACAATTAAAAAAGTTTCAGTGTGGATTTTTAAAAATTATTTTTAATTTTATAAAATAAAAATATTTTTACAAATATATTTAAAAAATAAAATTATATTTTAATTTCTTCAATGTGTTGGGAGTCCCTGCGTATGCGCAATGTGAACGTGTACATGTGATTGGAGACGACATAAATAAATTTAAAAAAAAATTATATATATATATATACACACACATTTTAATGGAAATATAAATATTTTTTTAAATAATTTCAATCAGCTTTAATTAAAAGCAGTATAATAAATAGCACTTTATAATTTAATATACATAAAATACAATATATATTTTGGACATTAATTTTGCTTCTGTATATGGATATATTTAGAATTAAAAATAATACTGAGATCACGAGAATTTTGTGGAAGAAATGTGCTTAATTGTGACAAAAATAATATCACAATGAAAAAAAAAATTATTAAGCAAAATAAAATGTAATTTTGATTTAGCACACCAGTTTTGCCATCAGATTCATTTCTCCAAACAGCCTCCTCGTCACATCTTCATAGAATATTGTGGCATCTTGTGGCAAACTCTGTGCCGTCAGTCTGCTAATGATGCTCTCAGTAAGAGTGAGACACAAGCACATGACGTCTGTGTGTGTGACTGTTTGACTAACACATGATGAGATTCTGCCGGCCAGCTCTTCACTGCTCAGACTGGGAGCAGATCCTGCACACAACAGCCCGAAAATGCCTTGGAAATCCAATCCTGAGGCATCCATGATGAGACACTGTGAAAATAAAGGGCCAAAAGAATGATAATCAGTAAGTTACGTTTGAAGCACATGTTTAGATGAAAAGACATGTCAATATGGGACTGTGATTTGTTCAGTTCATGTAAGTTATAGTCGGACGCAGCCAGTGAATGATTCCACCTCATCTCTTCAACCACATGCTCTGCCCTTCATTCAGACGATCCAACAGCAGCAAACCTGAATATGGACAATGATCGACAGGCAGAGAGTGTTTCTGATTGGCTAAAAAAGGGCAGGCCACTTCCCGACTCTCTTTTCTAGGCTGTTGCGGTGACAGGGGTGTACAAAGAAATGATATACACTGCCGTTCAAAAGTTTGGGATCAGTAAGCTTTGTAATGTTTTTTAAAGAAGTCTCTTCTGCTCATCATGGCTACATTTATTTGATCAGAAATACAGTAATATTGTGAAATATTATTGCAATTTCAAATAATGGTTTTCTATTTTAATATACTTTTTAAAAATAATTTATTTCTGTGATCAAAGCTGAATTTTCATCAGCATCATTACTGCAGTCTTCAGTGTCACATGATCCTTCAGTAACAATATACACTACCGTTCAAATGTTTTGTCAGTAATAAAGACTTATATTGTTAGAAAAGATTAAATGCTGTTCTTTTTAACTTTATTCATCAAATAAGCAGCAACTGTTTCCAATATTGATAATTTTTTGTCAAATAAATGCAGCCTTGATGAACGTAAGAGACTTTTTTTTTTTTTAAACATTAAAAATCTTCCTGATCCCAAACTTTTGACCAGCAGTGTACCCGTTATTCACAATTTTGACTTTGTAATTCTCTAAAACGTGCCAAATTCAGTCGGACTTAAACGTATACCATGAAATCTGTCCTGAAGGTGGTGAAACTTGTTATTATGGCTATATTTAAAATGTTTTAATAAAAACACGAACGCATTAAGTCATAATACAACCCTTTGTACTTATGTTTAAATTAAAATTGTAAGGAAAAGTATGATTCATTTGGTAATTAATTTAATAATTACACAAGGGGGTATTCAGTTATACTATTTAGTTATATAACGTATACACAAACACACAATTAAGGACATTTTGTGTCCATTCGCTGACAGCATCTATGATGCATTTCCAATTTTCTCAATATCCTTTCTAATTTTCCCGAAAAGCCACTGCATCAGTCTCTGCAATTCATCTCGACAAGTTCATAAATAGAAAAATAACCTCATATTTAGAGGGCCGCAGAGTTTGAAACGTGGCGGTTTTTACGTTTGAATCCAACGACGCACGTGAACTGTAGAAAGACGCTGCGTACAATCATAATTCGTATTGTAACGAAGAGCTTTTTGGACTTCTCATTCATAATCCAAGGGAATATTTCTTCACCTCTGACACAAAATCCACTCCGCTACGAGCCTCCATAAACCACATGGAGTGCTGTTTGCCGTTACACAGCCACAATTGTCGCAAAACTCTATTATTTTGCAGCGGTGTGATGTATGGGTGACGTACTTGACAGCTCGAATCCGATTGGCTGTTGCGGTTTGAAGCCTTGGAGACATGATGTTCATGGCTACCTGACTGTATTTGCACTCTGTATGTATATTATATATTTTTTATTTCACTGTCTCCCGAGTCTTTATTATGCTAATTAATCAGATAATGTTAATTTTACCCTCTAGCCGCAGGTTTAGAGAGTTTGAGTAACTTTAAAAGCAGTGTTGTTTTGAAAATGGTAAATAACCGCTGGCTAAATGCTAACTATGCTAATGCAGTAAGAGTACATGTCTATCACAGAGTTTGCCCAATTCTCCTTCAGTTTAATGGTCGTCTTCAGAATTATCGTTTCAAATACTTGGACGGTATCAATGTAAATTATGCCAGTCTCTAAAAAGAGCCGCTTTAGTGTTTGTTTTAGGGTGATTTTAGCTGCCACAGCTGCTTTAGCACACCAGCTAACAGATTCATTGTTCTCAGTGCAGCAGCAGCAGCAGCAAACATGATTATTTACCTTTTGTTGAACCTATTCGAGGAGGTGAAATGGTTACACCGCCGTTGATGGTGTATATCACGTATGTTTGGGTTGTTATAGGTAAATGTAGGTGTGCAAATGCTCGCTGCAGCTGGTTTTTTTAGACAATAACATAGTGAACTGAAAAGGGTGGCAGTTAATATTTACTCCTAAACAGAGAGATGATTAATGTAACGTGACAGATGAGTGTGTAAATAAGACGCCATCATATAGGTGTGGCTAAATGCATCATTTATACATATAAATGCATCTGCTATGTAAATGATGAATATTATATATAAACGAATCATGTGTATACTTACCTATGCTGATATTTCTGTATTGCTCTGCTTCTCTAGAATGAAGATCTGAAGTGGATGTGAATATGGATGCAGAGCGCAAAGACTGTTTCAAATCTACAAGACATTAATGAACGGTAATTTTGGCTCATAGCTGAGCTTTGTAAGGATCTGTAGACCATGGCCTGTTTTTAAATGTAATTTCTATCTTATTGTGTTATATTGTGTTGTCTAAGCTTTTTCATGAATGGTTTGATGATTTTGGCTTGATGCAATGCAACTAACATTATCAGTGCTTTTCATGCAAGAATACTGTTATTATCTCACAGGTGATGTGTGCAGTTATTTTCTTTCATACTGTTTTTCGCAATCAAAGATAATTAATGTTTAGCCTATATATTTCTATCATGTTGTCCTATTAAAAATATTTTGACAGATCTGCATCAAAGACATTTTGAAATATAGTGTATATATTTATAGTAATAACTCTCACAAATGTATTGCTTGTATGATATTAAGAACTTTGACACTCTTGTAACACAAAGAGTAATTTGTAGTTGTAGTGTTTGTTTGTTTTTTGTATTAGGATTTTACCAGATGTATTTTTTTTAAGATAGATTTTGAAATTACTGTTTATTTTAATGCTGTGTCCAGTAGCCTAGTTAACAATATAATTGCTATGTAGCCTGCACATTTATTTATTTATTTAAAGATTTTACAATGCATCTGTATTACAGCATTCAAATTAACAGTAATTCTGAAATCTTATATAATATTTTATATTTTAGTTTTTCTTTTTTCCTCTTTATTTTTAATGAAGCATTGTGTACATAGCAAATTAATGAGGTATAGATATTAGAAACTAGGCTGATTCCCCTAAAATGTGTAAACACCGTGAACTCTGCATTTTCATAACTTTCATTGCTTTGTTTGTTTGAGAGATCAGACCGACATATTAATGTCAGGCTCAACCAATAAAGTGAGTTTGAGGCGGGACTGCCTGTTTATGTGATCGATGTGGGATGGTGTTTGGGGAAAATTTGTTCTTGCAATTCCTTTAAACGTGCTATGCATAATTAATTAATCGTGCTTTGATTCAAAATGGTGAGCTTGTCTATCAGTGTCCTTCGTAATGTCGCGCGTGTGTGCTTGTCTGCAGGGACACAGGAGCGTCTGAGCCCCGTACTGCGAGATGTGACAGGATGCTGAACCATCACTGCAGAAGGAACCCAGAGTTACAGGAGGAGCTGCAGATCCAGGCGGCGGTGGCGGCCGGCGATGTCTACACCGTCCGCAAGATGCTGGAGCAGGGCTACTCGCCCAAGATCAGAGACGCCAACGGCTGGACGCTGCTGCACTTCTCTGCGGCGAAGGGGAAGGAGCGCTGCGTGCGCGTGTTCCTCGAACACGGAGGTAAAGGGTTTGGTTTTTATGATGGGAGCGAGATGTGCAGATCTGATTTAAAGCATCAGTTGGTAAGAAAATCTAAAATGACCAGCCTAGTTTAACATTTATTAAAAACTGTGGTTGGTTTGCTCCGCTTGACTCTTAAAAGAATAAGTTCACCTAAAAAACTGTCATCATTTGCTCCCCCTGAGTCATTCGGGCTCTTTATTATTGTCCTTATTATGCGAAACGCATAATAGGCAAAATGTACAAGCTTCTCTTTTCCACACAACAAAAGCAGATGGAAATTTAAACTGCCAAGGTCCAAAAGGGACAAACAAGAATCATGAAAATTTGTGTTTTGGGTTCCTTTTTGTGTGTATTAATCACAATTTAATTGTAAATATGATCCCTCTCATGTAAATTTGATTTCAATTACTTTTCTCAATGATAACCAGTTTACAATGGTGATATTTTACTCTCTTGCACTCTATTTAGGTTCCCTATCTTGTCATCTTTTATAGCTTGAAACACTAAACTAGTATTGTGCTTTTTTGATAGACTGCTGTTCTGAAATGTTCACGTCTCGGTGTAGTAATGCATGCTAGACGATAGGGGACGCTATAAAACAGGGCTATTTTTGTCGAAACATCTGCAGATAGAATGATCCACAATCAAGTGTTTAACTTTGCAGCTGCGAAGCCATCTGTACTGATTGAGATGCATCAATTTACAAAGACTGTAATCAGAATAATCAATGCCATGATATAGTGCTTTGATTAAAATATAGTAACATTATGCAAATTATGTAAATGTCTGCATACTCTACACAAGCTAATTATACACATCAAAGCTCTTTATATATGTTATGTTTGCCCAGTGCATACATTTGGCATATATGGCCAACTTAACATAATGTTAGGGCTGTCGTGATTTATCAGGGTTATCATGATCATTGAAAGTCTATAAATATCCTAAATATAACTTAATAATATAACTTTAAAATTGTGATTTTTTTTTTCTTTGTATTTTTTTCTTTTTTTTTCAAAAGTCATTGAAGTTACTGTAGTCAATATAAATGTTTCAAGTTATGTGCACACATAATGTAACATATTTCATTCTATAAATTTCTCTTTACAAGGGCAAATTCTGTAAAAAGGTTTCCGTATTTATTAGTCACAAATTACTGGAAATCAATTGGATAAATCATGGAAATTCTTTCGTTAAAAGCTGTTGGAACGCAGATTTATGACATTTTAGCTAGCTAATTGTTCATACAAATAATTGTAATCAGCAGTTTAGTTATATAAAGTATCTTAAGTCCATTTTCCATTCATTTTTTTTTGCTAATCCAACCCTCATAGTATAATAATGCATTATTAACTTTTTATTATTTTGAAGTTATTGATTTTGTTAATATTTTTATTAATATATTTTAATTCATATGAAAAATATATATTATTTGTATTATGCATTTGTAATGCATTTATTAATTTGTTAAATTTTATATGCCATTTTAAGACTTTAACATTTGGAGTACATTCTAAAATGTCAGAGCTCTCATGTTACTGCAACAAAAAGAAGGACAAATAAATGCACATTTCATGGCACTTTTATATTTGCTTATGTAATAATTATAGCAGGCCTAATAAATATAAATATATAATTTTTACAAGCATTTTTTTTCTTGCTTGATATTCTTGGTTGTCAAGTCACCTTTATTTCTACAGCGCTTCATACAATACAGATTGTTTCAAAGCAGCTTCTCAGTAATGAACAGGAAAATAACAGACTCAATCATGCAAAGTTTTTCAGTTTGATTAGGTTTTCGGTTGAATGAGTTCAGTTTTGTCATGTGTTTATCTCTCCAGCGGATCCCACCGTGAAGGATTTCATCGGAGGCTTCACAGCTCTGCATTACGCCGCCATGCACGGCCGCGCCCGCATCGCCCGCCTCATGCTGGAGTCCGAGTACCGCAGCGACATCATCAACGCCAAAAGCAACGACGGCTGGACCCCGCTGCACGTGGCGGCCCACTACGGCCGCGACTCCTTCGTGCGTCTCCTCTTAGAGTTCAAAGCCGAGGTGGACCCGCTCAGCGACAAAGGCACGACGCCGCTCCAGCTGGCCATTATCCGCGAGCGCTCCAGCTGCGTGCGCATCCTGCTCGACCACAGCGCCAACATAGACATTCAGAACGGCTTCTTGCTGCGTTACGCCGTCATTAAGGGCAACCACTCGTACTGCCGCATGTTCCTGCAGCGGGGAGCGGACACTAACCTGGGCCGGCTGGAGGACGGACAGACGCCGCTGCACCTGTCGGCCCTCAGAGACGATGTGCTGTGCGCGCAGATGCTGTACACGTACGGAGCCGATACCAACACGAGGAACTACGAGGGCCAGACGCCCGTGGCTGTTTCCGTCAGCATGTCTGGCATCAGTCGGCCCTGTCTGGACTTTCTGCAGGAGGTCACAAGTAGGTTCACCCTCTCTTTAATAAAATTGACCCTTATGACTGGTTTTGTGGTCTAGGGTCACATATGTAGTCCGGCATCATTGTTCCTTGAATTTTTTATTTTTTTGATTAGATGGTAATTTGGGACACAGATTAGGGAGGGTCTCAGTATTTTATATGACAGATTTGAGGTCAGTCTCTGATCGTTTAGCACCACCAACAGACCAAATTTTCATGTACATTTTAGCATGTAACTTTTGAACCAGTTGACCCTGAAACAAACTTGAAACTCTGTTTTTAATGTGACTAGATTTGTGCGCTGTTTTGAATCTTATTTTCAAATTCAGACAGAATTTATATTAAAAAATGTACCATTTTTGGAGTTTTCAAGTAAAATTAATTTTTAAACCAAAGGTAAAGATCTAAAACGTCAGAGATAATTACAAAATAAACTTTCATAACATGATATTAGATACCCAGTCTTAATTTCACATTATAATCAAAGTTTAATTTTTGTTACTTTGTTTCTTTCGTCAGTTTTCTTAATAGTTTTTATTACCTTTTGTAGAGAACACCTTTCTGCTAGAATTATTTATTTTATTTTTATCTATTTTTATTAAGAAAAAGCTTCATTCAGCTCAACTAAACTATTAGCTTCTAACTTTTAAAGTCAAATTTGAAGCTGTAAAACTTCAGTATTTATCATATCATATTCAGTATATATTGTATAATCATTCTTATTATTAATAATATTATCATTTAACTTTAAATATTTTCATTTCTAACAACAATGAATTAGCTTGCCGTAGCACATTCTAAGACACTCATTCCAGTTAATATTACAGCTATACGTTAGAAGAGCGCTCCACTCAAGTCGAACATGAAGCATTAAAACTCCAAGGGTTAATAGCAGGAGTATCCTCAAAGGAGCTCATATTCCCTCTTTTCTCCAGAAAAATGTCACATCTCACGGAGAGCAGCGTCTGATTCTGTCAATCTGTAAGTTGAGCAATGGCCGAGTCAACGGCATTATGATCTCTCTCCCCCACACAGAACAATCGGCCGTCTGAGAAAAGCCAGCAGTGTTACCTGAAGCACTAATGAGCAAGTACGCAACAATGGCCACATTCCTGCGCTTCGCTTCAACTTTGTTTTTTTTTTTTTTTTCATTCTTTTACAAACTTTTTATTTGAAAAAAACATTCTATGAAACATTTAATTTTTTAATGACAATAATGAATGAACTATATACATTCATATATAGAATTATTATTATTATTAATATTATCATTTAATTTGAAATATGTTTTTCTAACAGTAATGAATTAGCTTGCCGTAATTTAATATATTTGTCACCTGTCGCAGACATTTACTCGCTGTCAGCTCATTCAGAGCGATCTCATTTCACCTTGATTATTTATTAAAAAAGCACTTCGGCGGCTGTATTTACATCGAGGACTCAGACTTTGAGAGCATGACTTCATGTCTTGAAGGGAGTGACAGTGCGCTGCGTGAGAATATGCACTGATTTCATTTCTGTTTCTCTGCCGTCACCTATCGTTGAGAGCTTTTGCTAAGGCATGGAGACTGACAGAAGACAGGGGCTGCAGATGGCCGTCTCCAGCCCTTTGTAGTGGTTTTTCCAGCTGGCTTCATTTGTGTGCACACAGCCTGTGCCATATTGTGTTGGGACGGGAAAACTGGCCCATTAAAACTGATAACCCTGTGCACCGGTTCCTGGAACTCATTCCTGATATCTTTTATGACGACAAATGGACAAAAAAGGTTTTTGTGTGTGTGTGTGTGTGTGCGTGCGTGCTTTTTTTCCTTCCCTGATGTCCACTTATGAAGTTTTTTTGTGCCAGAAACAGTCATTTTTCATGGCCATTTTTTCTCTCTCTAACCATTTGAATTAAATGTCTGTTTTTTGTTGCTGTACCTATAAGATGTCTATGCAAATTTAGTTTTATCTGCTCCTTTCTTAAATAACAGGCACTTTGTGACAGATTTCTACATTATTATATTTTTAATTTATTTAATCAAATTTTTGATTGCACCGTTTTTTTTATATATCCCACTTATAATGTTGCTTAAATTTTTATATTTTTTGTCAGAAGCAGTGATTTTTTTTCATGCTCCTTCCTTAAGTAACATCCTATTTGTGACAGATTGCTACATTTATTATTGCATATGCATACTTATATATTGCACAAAAGTATTTTCTGTGCTTTTTTTCCCTCCCTAATGTCTTCTTATGATGATGGTAAAGTTATTTTTCTCTCTTTCTGACCCTTTTCAAACCCAGATCAGAACAGTACAAAGAATCATATAATAAAACATGCAAAATACAATACAATAATATAAGCATATGCATACTTATATATTGCACAAAAGTATTTTCTGTGCTTTTTTTCCCTCCCTAATGTCTTCTTATGATGTTGGTAAAGTAATTTTTCTCTCTTTCTGACCCTTTTCAAACCCAAATCAGAACAGTACAAAGAATCATATAATAAAACATGCAAAATACAATACAATAATATCAAATAAATTGATAATCAAGCAGATTTAAAAAGATAAGTCTGTTTTGACCTCTTAAAACAAGCCAACGTTGGGGAATTTCTCATTTCTGTTCAGATGTGGAGCTAAAACTCGACCACCCGTAGTTTTTAATTTATATCTACTTAATTTAATTCATAAAAGACCGCCTGTCCTTCTTACATTATAAATCAGCTTTAAACTATTATTTTGAATTCCTAAAACATCATGAACCAAGTTTAACATATTATTAACCTGACAAAGTCAAAGCATTTGGAGCTTGAACAGTGTTCATTTCATGCCATAAGTTTCATTTAGTATGACTTATGTGATGATGCCATTCACTTTTTGCATCTCATATTTAATGTTGTATTATGAGTTAATTTTCTGTCTGTCTGATGAGTTTGGTGCTTCTGCACGCACTGTATTTAGTTCATTTATTCAGTGTATTTGATGAAAGTAGTACAAATAAAGTTTTTATTGAATGTTTCTCTATTATATGTGACCCTGGAGCACAAAACCGGCCTTAAGTCGCTGGGGTATATTTGTAGCAATAGCCAAAAATACATTGTATGGGTCAAAATTATCGAGTTTTCTTTTATGACAAAAATCATTAGGATATTAAGTAAAGATCATGTTCCATGAAGATATTTTGTAAATTTCCTACTGCAAATATATTAAAACTTAATTTTTGATTACAAATATTGCCCTATCCTAACAAACCATACATCAATGGAAAGCGTATTTATTCAGCCCTTCAGATGATGTATAAATCTCAATTTCGAAAAATTGACCCTTATGACTGGTTTTGTGGTCCAGGGTCACATATTATATCGGTAGCCACCAATCTTTTGTGTTTTTTCTCTGTTTTTAGATGAAAATAGTTGAGTAAATGCTTGCACAGGTGGTCACACAGGAATGCAGTCATATTTGATTGACTCTAGACGTAGCTGGTGTTTAACCTGACACTCGTTGTGTTTCAGGGCAGCCCAGGACTTTGCAGGATCTGTGCAGGATAAAGATCCGGCAGTGCATCGGCCTGCAGAGCCTGAAGTTTCTGGAAGAGCTGCCCATTGCCAAGGTCATGAAGGACTACCTGAAACACAAGTTCGACAACGTTTGACAGAAGCCGACCTACTCGTTTCTGTAGGTTCCCTTAAGACTCTATGCAAACTCGAAACCTCTGGGAGCAGGTGCAGCGTTTTGTACAAGCGGAGTGAAATGCTTCTTTACGGAGGAACGACTGTGGATCGAGAAGCACTGTAATAGCCACGTTGATTCGTTCACTGAAAGTGTCGTGGAGAAATTCCTGACCCATGAGAGAAGAAAAATGCAGACGTTTGATTTGTACCAAATATCTTTTTTTGTTCTTAAATCAGCACGGCCTTTGTAAGTATTTGACTTTTTTTATCGGCTACATTCTCAGACAAGGAAAAGATAAAAACCTTTTAAGCTATCCAGAGAAATTGGCAAATATGCAGGTCACCCTCATAAAAATATGCATGTGCTATTGTTATTTTTGCTGTGGAGAAATCATTTCCAACCACAGTCCAATAAGTTATTAACCCTCTGTTGAGAATCCGATTCGTTTGTATTGAAAAGCGTACCGAAAACCCCACAGGCTCTCGATTCTTCTCTGTAAACTTTTTTTTTCTTTCTCATTTAATTTCATTTTTAACAAATATTTTTTTTATTTACAAGCTGTCAATATCAGAGGTGCTTGGCCTTAGTTTCCATTAAAAGGTAAAGAAAAAGTCCTAGTTGCGAGAGGTCTACAAAGGTGAACATGTATTACATGCATAAATCGTTAACAAACTTTCTGTAAATATTTGTGTCATATGTACAGCAGATATTTTTTAGACTATTTAAGCCACAAGCTTGTGTTTTTGGGGGTTTTGTTGAGTGGTTCTGTGTTTTTCATGTGACCTGTCAAGGGCTTTGATGTGGGAACGTCCGGATCTGTGATTAAATGGAAAATTAGTGATGCTTAATTGTAATTGGCCATCAGTTTCTTGTTATTATGCACATGAAAAATCTCTTAAATTTTTGCAATCAGTAACTTAATATGTTTATTAATGATTTGAAATGCACTTAATTTTTACAAAATATAAGCATTAGTCAAAGGTCTGCGTAGCACTCAGTTTATTCAGTGCATTTGGCACTTCATCAAGCAAGCGTTCAGTTTGTTTCATATGTTTTTCAGTCAGATCGCAGCTTTATTTTTGATCTTTCCCCCTAAAATCTCAGTCAGCGGGAGAGACTCTCGCTCGCTGCTACTCTAGACTATTTTCTCCAGACCGGTTCGAACACTAGCTGCCTTTCCTTCAGTCCGTGACGCAGTACAGCTACAGCATTTCACCACATCATGAACACACTTCAAGTGCATTAAAGTGACCTGCCACAACATTTAAATTATTTCTGTTTTTAGTTAAGTTTAGGGCGTTTGTTGGGACTGAAAGCATCTCTGGGTGACTGCTTGCTACCGTAATGTATTCAGAAGCAGGTGTGGAGGACTGATTTGAGAGCCAGGGAATGTTATATGGGTTTTGTCTTCCACAGCTTCAACTACTGAATGTATATAATCTGCTGTTTCTCATGTACATGTGTGTGAATAAATGGATCTCATAATGTCCCCGTTTGTTATTTTTCGAAGCCTTATTGCTGTGTTTGAAGCAGTAATTGTGCCGTGTTCATCGATTTGCAGCCATTTTTCTAGAGTTTGATGACTTTCTAATAAAATGTCTGCGAAAAATGCCGATTTCACTGAATTTATTGTTCATTTGGTAATCATATTGTCTTCTAGGATATGCGGTCATTGAAATCTTTATTTTTAACTCCAGTACAATCAGCCCTAAAAGTTCATTTTACAGGAATCTTCCAGGTAAGACTCAACTTCAAATCAAAATATACCCTATTTATCCATTTTAAATGTTTGTAATCGTTAACAGTATGTAGTGACTTGTTTCTTTTTCAGCTGACGTCACAAATCCTTCTTACTACTTTGGCGTCTTCATCTGCCTGCCTCTATTTGGTATGTAATGCCACTTTTAATGAACCAAAAAAACTCCTGTTCTACTTTTTTTTTTCTTTTGTATATCCTGTTTTACTCACACATACATCAGATCACAAAAGTAAATGAGTTGCAAATGGCATTTCACTTTATCTTCAAGCTTTTTGTGCAATACTGTAAATAACCAAAGAGTTAACGTATATGTATTTTAATATATTTTCTTTGTTAGTGCAAAAACAAACACCACCCGCATTAGCAGTTCATCCATATTGAAATGTAGTTCCACCATCCAATTTATATGAAATTCATTTAAAATAATCTTGTGTTCAAATCCTTTAACATAGATTTAACTTCTCATTTCTGCTCTTAAAATTACTTTCATTTTTCTTTTGTTTATTTTATTTTTATTTATGCTTTTGCAAGCTGAGAAACAGGTTGAAATTATTTTCTGTTTTAATCAACAGTTATTACTTTATTATAATATAGCGTATTTATGTTTATATTTACATTTATTCATGATGCATGAATTCATTCATTCATCATTTAGCATTTGCTATTGATAAATCAGTCACCGTTTTGATGATAAGATAATATAGCATGTTTTGATTGGGTTTCCCACAGTTATGAAATTTGATAAAATTGTGTTTTCCAAGCCTGGTAACATCCTGGAAATTAATACAAAGTCCTGTACATTTCTGTAGTGAACATAAATGTTTTAAAGGTGACATATCATGAAAATCTGACTTTTCGAGGTTTTAAGTGCTATAATCAGGTACCAACCAAGGAAACGTGAAAAAGATGAACCCAGTAACTTTGTTTTGGTAAGACTTTTTCTGCAAGCGTCTGAGAAAACGAGCGCGTCTGATTTCGCTCCCTTGGTCGCATGATTTCAGCGCGATAAACATGATAATCAGAAGGGGGGCGGGGAGCAGCAGCTCATTTGCATTTAAAGAGCCAGGCCTGAAAAACAGCGTGTTTCTGCTTCCACTCAAAATAGACATTTTCAAAATTTTATAATAAATGATCTGTGGGGTATTTTGAGCTGAAACTTCACAGACACATTCTGGGGACACCAGAGACTTATATTACATATTGTAAAAAGGGGCATAATATGTCTCCTTTAAGTGATGCTTAAAACCTTCTCCAGCAATCACAAAGGAAACTGCATTGATGGTAAAGTGTGGGAAGCCTGCTTTGATGCATGGAATCACGTTTTCCCGTGATCTCAGGCTCATATCTCACTGTTTTGCCTCCCAAACCAAAGCTCTGGCGATGCTTGAGAGGAAAGCTCATCCGTACCGCGTAGAAATCACAATGCCTGGCAGCGTATCACAGCTTATTCCAGAGATCTGAATGTATTGTTTACTCGTGAACGGCTGATGTTTTGTTGGAAAGTGATCTCTCTCTCTCTCTCTCTCTCTCTCTTTCCCAGGAATGTCATTCTTAAATAAAAAGGTTTCTGCTTTCCTGCTTCTCTTTAGCCGAGCCCGTGCCAAAACTCAGCAGTGACCTAAGGACACCGTGATATATTTGCGCATTCCTAACACAAAAACATGGGCCGCTATCATTTATCGAATCACAGGTAACATTACACGATAAAACAATGGCATCTCTCTGTAGGCCGTGTTTCCTTGCAGACATGCAGAACAATGCAGCTATTGTTGGTGGTCCTGCCGGATGGATGTATCCTCGGCCGCGCTGGAAACAGCTCTTCCTTGAGCCCGGGCCACGGCTTTAGGGAAACTCCCTGTCTGTGGGCATATATCTGTGCGGAAGAGGACAGATCCATTTGAATGTGTGGGCCGTCTGGAACTGACTGGCGGTAGCAGACAGGAGGCCACACAAGGAAATATGCAAAGCACACTCAACAGTGCTTTATGTGTCTTGGATGGAGGTTATCGCTAAGTGTGTAGGAAGAGGCGATAACTGTAAAGGTCATTAGACTTTTTTCTGATGTGTCAGTCTATAAAAGAGCGCTAATGTCGGCTTTGATTGTTTCAACAAATACATTTCTTCTTTAGAAGTGATGTTGACTATTGGTAAGCATCACTATTATATTGCTCATATTTAGGTTTAGTGATCTTAACACCGATAAGCATGAAACTTTATGTGTGTAACTCGTCCAAGCATCACAGAAAATGTAAAGATATAAGTGTCTTATTATTATCTACTGCAAAAAAGAAATAAAAATACTGTACAATCAAATGATTAAAATTCCATGTTCTATTTCCTTCCTGTTTCCGTCTTTTGAACATTTGCGAGCAGGCTGGGTGATGTATTCGCATTTCTTTTTGCGTTTAAAAATCACAGATTCAATGTTCGGTAAGTTCATCATCATCAATAAGCTGCTGATGATGATTATTTTTATATTAAGCATTTTGTCTGAATACTCTTTATGAACTGTGAAACCAGCCTACTTGAAAACAGTAAAAAGTTTTACAAAAGGCTGACAAGTGTCAGTTGTATTTAGAAATGACAAAAAATAAATCAAAATCATGTTTGGTGCAATTCCATTAACACAGATTAACAATATTTGCAAAAGTGATATATATATATATATATTAAAATTTTTATTTTTTATTATTATTATTCAAATGTCTCTCTTTCTCTATAGCTGTAGAGTTTACTCAACATTTCTCCCAGTGTCTCTTGCTGTCCCACACACTTTTTTTTATCAGCATTGGTATGTGCCACACACCGCTGGGTCACGAACAAGCATATGTATACACTTCTATAGATGTATAGGCTATATTTAAAATGTGATTTTTTTTTCTTATTAATATTTCTCCCATTCTTGTAGCTATTACACACACATCTATATTTTATAATAATTTTACAATAATTCTGAAATTCAACCCAAAATGTAAACATTTGTTTTAATTTAATTATGAATAAATACACTTTAATAAGTACGCTTTTTCTCCACTCGCCTGTTCCGGTACCGTTTTTTATCAGGTCTTCATTTAGCTGGTGAAAGCCCAGACTGGGGCTCATGCGGGACGTAGCAGTGCAGAACGGAGTGAAAGGCCAGTAGAGTGTCCTTCCCTCCCTCTGGACCGCGGGAATAAAAGCCCGCGACCGTAGAGTTCGAGACCCGCCCGCGGCGTACACTGTCGGCCTTTGTGCTCTCGCACCAGTGTAATGTAAAGCCCCTCATTTTAAGAGCAGCGTACAGGTGCATCGGGGGAATGAGACTATAGAAGGTCGACTCTCATTAACGAGAGAGAGAGAGCCATGGGACAACAGATGTGTGACTTAATAACAGCCGTCTTATGCTATGGAGGACACGAATCGATTGTAATGAGATTAAAAGCAAAACATTACAGTCACACTGGACTGAATGTGTTTCTCATGACCTTTTCGATCTGAAGGCCTCTGCTAAAATGCTTACTAATTATTTTGCAGACAAATAGGCTATAAACACCTGCATTGTGGAAATAGTCTAATAATAAGCATTGAACGCATTGAAGCATTGAATTTTTATATATATTTTTATTTTTTTACATTTTACCTTATTTGTATATTTGTATAGTTGTATTTTATATTTAATCTGTATCTATCTGTATTTATGTTCTACTGTTAGTGTTATCTTTATGCGCCAAGGGTCTGAGAGTAACGCAATTTCAATTCTCTGCGTGTATGTGCTGTACATGTGGAAGAATTGACAATAAAGCAGACTTGACTTGACTTGACTTGACTTGAACATCTCTTAAAAGTCATTACCCAGCTAACAAAAATATGTTATGAGAATGTTTTGATAACGTTCCCATTTAGTTATTTCTGAATGTTCAGAACCTCCAGTATTTATTTATTGTCTTGGTTATGCGTAGATTGAAGGAACATTCTATTTGATCATTTTGCAAACATTATGGGAATGTTACTTTTGAATGTTCTCGGGAACGTTCATACCTTCCGTTTTTTGAATGCTTTAAAAACGTTGGTTATGCCAGCGTTAAGGGAACATTCCATTTCGTCATTTTGCGTACATTGTTACTTTTAAATGTTCTCTGAACGTTTTAGCTGGACGTCTCTCTATAAAGTCATTAGCCTACCCAGCTAACAAAAATATGTTTTAAGAAAGTTTTGATAATATTCCCATAAGTTCTGTAAATGTTATTTCTGAATGGTCTCTGAATGTTCAAAACATTCTTGTTTTGTTTTTTTTTGTTTTTTTTAATGTTTTAAAAACTTTGGTTATGCTTACGTTAAGGGAACATTCAACCGTATATTCTGTAGTAGTAATTGTTTTTAAAATGTTACACAAACATCCAGCTAAAACGTTTAAGAAATAAACGGTCCATGAACGATGTATAAATAACGTTTTTGTGCTAATGTTTTGAGAACATTGTTAAAGACCAGATAACGTTGAACGAATGTTCTATTAATACTGGAAGAACGATTGTTCATAACTTTGAGAAAACCTTCCCAGAACGTTAGCCAAAGTTCACTGTTAGCTGAATACCCTGTGATGCAAACTACTTGACTTTTTGTCAAATTTTGACAGTTTTGAATTCAAAATATACAGGATGAATCATTTATGTGATTCCTGTCGTGATGAGACAAGAAACATTTTGCCGTTTCGTGTTAGATTTAGAGCTTCAATAAGGCTTATTGTTCTCTGTTTGAAAACGCAGACTCCCTTTTAATTCTAGAATGATCTTGCTTTATTAATTTTGGGTTCAGAAGAAAATGCGAGGTTGATTTAAAGACGCTTGTGCAGTCTTAAAAGCACTGGCTCTTTGATCTAGTGGAAAACATAGTCAGACATAAGCTAGCAGGCAGTGGCCTCATGTTATATCTTTAGCAGAAGACCCAGAAAAAAATCAACCATTACATATGAAGTATGAGCATATGTCATACAGATGACGATGATGAGTCACAATAAGAGTCGGACTGATGATCCAACGTGCCATTGAGAACGCTGCTGTCTTTTATTGCATCTGATATTGTTTCGTCTCCCGCTGCTCGTATGAGTGACTACTCACAATGTGATGATACAGATTATAGACATTGAGAACAGATGCATTGCAACACGACGAGTAGTTTTCATGCGAACTAGTCAAGTGCTCTTGGTTTTGCATAATGGCACTAGTGATTGTGTCGCTGAGAACAGTATAAGAGATGCGTTCATTATATATTGTCTTCTAAAGCCACTTTTTATAATGTCCATTCAGTGTTTTCTGACGCTCAGCTGTTTGAGATCAGTTCCCAATGAATGTATGTACTGATCAGATTTATATCTTGGATTGTAACTTACTTTAGAGACAATCGTCGGCTAAATGCATAAATGTAAATGTTTTGTTCTGCCACAATAATTTATTTATTTTTTTAGGAAATCTTGAATTGTGATTAATTTGGGTTAACTAATCAGCCTATACATTACATATATATATATATATATATATACACACAAACTAAAAGTTACACATTTATATATTAATATATATATTTTTTTTTAATCAGCTTTTTTTTTTCATCTGACAATGATATAATGCATTTTTTAGGGGATTTTATAGGGAAATCCTGATATATGATTTTGATTAATTAATCAGTGTGTCATGTAATTAATTAGATTTTTTTTTAAAAACATTAATTATATTTCTTAATCAAATTAAAAAAAAAATTTTAATTATATTTTAATCCGCTTTAATTTAAACATAAATGTAGAATGTTCAGCCTGAACAAAAATCCCAAAACATGACAATTTTCCACGTTGACAGCAGTTTCCTAATGACAATAGCTAATTGGCCAACAATGACGAAGTGCCCCCATAAATGATTAGCTTGTGGCTGAGTTCAGAAGCGGTTTATCTGTTGGTTTGCACATGCGGAGTGAGCAGAAAGGAAGATGACAGCTATGGGTGTAATGGTTTGTGTCAGAACTCGCGTTTAGCTCATCAAGGTTAACATGCTCCTCAGTGCAGCTATGATGAGCGCATGTGTTTCAGTTTAAGGGCTTCCATTCTTAAACCTGACTCTGTCACTTATGCGCCAGACATTAAAAGCATTTGCTTTGCAAATTATCATGATTTCCCATTGGAACACGTCTCATGTCGAGCTCCGGCGAACGTTTCCCATGAGCTGGCATGTCATTGCGCTTATGCCAAACCCGTTGTTTTCTCGTCCTCGGCAAACACAGTTTTGTTTTGTCCAGCTGGACGTGCTGACAAAATATCAAGTGACACCATAATTTGATCAGTATTCAATAAAAAGCTGGAGAGGTCTCGAAGGGAAAGCGCCACAGATCTGCCAGTGTTCAGTCAGACAGAGAGAGAACAGGGTTCGGGCCAGATCCAGAAACCAGCTCGCCGGGTTACAGTAGGTGCTCATGCAGAGAGCTCCAGCCGAACGCTGCGTTCTCAATGGAGAACTGTGCTTCGGGTTTCCCACACAGTCAGAAAAAGGCCGTCCAAAAGAGGTCCGGTGGGTTTTCTGTTGGAAAGCAGCAGGGTGAATAATCGGGTCAGATAAAAACCCAAACTTACAAATGTTTCGTCGTTTTCATTGCTCTTGATTCCAGAAGTATTTTCCCTCATTCGTTTTCTCCGCAGGCTTTTTATGAAATCTTACACCAATAGCTCATTCACGACATTACAAACATTGATTTCGAGTACAATGGTACAATATAAAATGGACTTATTATATGTATAAAATTCAATGCATTATGAAGGATATTGCAAAATTTTATTATGTTTAATGATATTACAATGTAGTTTATTCTGAAAATCTGCTGTTACCATGGAAACCTTGGAAAGCATAGAACTCTAAAGAAATCTGTATGATGATTTTCAGTGTTTCATGGTATTGGGTTCTTAGGCCCCGATCAGACAGAACGTGTTTTTCAGGTTTAAAACGACGAGGCTTACCGCACTGCCTTTTTTTGGTTGGCTTTTTTTATTATTATTATTTAGAAAAGAGCAGATCAAACCACAAACCAGACTGAAAGGACTATGGCTGTATGACTGGTTAAATTAAATTATTTAAATGAGTAATATAAGCAAACCTGTCAAAAGGGAGAGGAAAAAGTCTTTTGCCAAAGAGCTTGACCTCTAGAGACTAGACTGTGGTTTGGGACAGTGTTATTTTAGCAGTGTTTATATGTTTGTTTGAATTGTTTTGATTTTAGTGTAAATTTGAGTAATTTAGTAATTTTGTTATGTGCTTTTGTCATTTTATTAGTAGTTTTTGTTTTTTTTATATTACTGTTTAGTTTATTTTTTTCAAATATTGTTTAAATTTGTATTTTTAAAATGTAAAAATTATTTATTTTAATTTATTTCACTTTTAGTTCTATTTTAGTTTTTAATTATATTTATTTCAATTAACTTTTTGTTGTTGTTGTTTTGTTTTTTAAAGGGACGTATACGCGCGAGAGATCACTTCTGGCGCTTGCGTAAACTATGCTATGCATTATACGATCAAATTTTCATTTTTGGGTGAACTATCCCTTTAACTATAATAACCTTGGTTGGAATTTGAGCTTAAAATTGTTAATTTTAAAATATAAAAATATTTTACAAAATTTTAATTTGAGTTTCATTTCAATTAACATTTTTTGTTTGTTTTTAGATAACTATTATAATCTTGGTTGGGATTTTAACTTAAAATTTGTCATTTTAATTTGATTTTAAAAATAAAATACAATAAATAAAATGCAGGAATTTTATTTTCATGATGTTTGTTTCCAATTAATGATTTCTGAATGTTTGCAATCCTATAGTTACAGTAGGACCTATTCTACTTCATAGTTCAAGAATCAGAATCATAACCAGAATGGTTAAATTACTTTTAGATTCCCATTCCTACCCTAGAGTTGTGCTGTTTTTGCTTCCTATGTCTCTTGACTTTACTGACCTCGTCATCTCTGAACAAAGCTGCTACTTTGGTTGCCAGGAAATCTGGGAGTGTTTTTTGTAATTCAGCCTTGAGAAATGCTTCTATTTAAAATTATTATAATATAGATTTTTTTTTAACAAAGTAAATTATTAGCATAACTATTTAAAGGAAAAGTTGATAATAATGACTTATAATGATAATTAAAAATAATACATTTTTATCTTTAATGAACAAAAAAATGTAGCACAAAAATTGAGCAATTAATTGTTGCATGTTTTCATAATCTGTTTTGCTGTTGTATTGCAGTAGCAAAAAGAAAAGAAAAAATGTGAGAGAGAAGCTAATGCTGCAATTTCACAAAACTGTCCACAACCAGGTAATTTCATCAAGTATGAAACACGAGCCCCAACCGGAGAAAACCAGCGATGACAGACGCTATATCTAAGGTTCTTTTGTTAGACAGTTTTCCCCAATAAGCTTGCAAATTGCTCTGATCTTAAACACAAAGCGCTCTCTCACTGGAGCAGCGATGGAGCAAACCTGCTGCAGGAGAAGAGAGGTGCTGAGAAACGCCCAGGGTTTGGAGTCCGAGTCGACTTCAAAGAGCAGACGTGACAGCAGGCACAGGGACCGAGAGAGGCCCGTCAAAGCCTGGGAGCAGATACTGAATACTCCATGAAGGACACTGAAAAAACAATGCTGCAGTAACAACTTTCACTCGGAAATTACTAGTAAATTTCACAAATAAGTGCAAATAAATAGCACGTAACACATTGAAGTAAACGTGAAATTTTGCAGTAGAAAGAGTGAAGTACTATTTTCTTGTGAAACGTAGCCAAGTAATCTTATACAGCCTTGAAAAGTCATTTTTTTACAGTGTAGCATCCCTACTACACACACAAACACCCAAAAATGACAGTTTGCTGAAAGTTTACTCACCCTCAGATCATCCAAGATGTAGATGAGTTTGTTTCTTCGTCAGATTTGGAGAAATGTAGCATTGCATCACTTGCTCACCAATGGATCCTCTGCAGTGAATGGGTGCCGTCAGAATGAGAGTCCAAACAGCTGATAAAAACATCACAATAATCCACAAGTAATCCACACCACTCCAGTCCATCAGTTAACGTCCTGTGAAGTGAAAAGATGCGTGTTTGTAAGAAACAAATCCATCAAGAGGTTTTAACTTTAAACCATCACTTCTGGTCAAAATACCATAATCCATAATAACGCTTCCTCCAGCGAAAAAGTCCATCTCCTGTTTGTTTAGAAGAGTTTTGGACTGTTTTCGCTTGTAAACGGTGTTTGATCTTTGCATATTTCTCTCCTGATCTCCTGTTTTTATCAGCTGTTTGGACTCTCATTCTGACGGCACCCATTCACTGCAGAGCATCCACTGGTGAGCAAGTGATGTAATGCTACATTTCTCCAAATCTGTTCTGATGAAGAAACAAACTCATCTACATCTTGGATGGCCTGAGGGTGAGTAAAATTTCAGCAAATTTATATTCTTAGGTGAACTATTCCTTTAAAATAGTCATCATTTTCTCACCCTCATGCCGTTCCAATTTGGGCGGTGTTATGCAAATCTTCCCAGATCGTGACGTAGGTATGTGGGGGCGTGTTAGAACGAGCCGTTTTAGGTAGGCGTGGTTGACTCTTAACTTTTATAAAGAATATCTCTTTGGATTTGAGACTTTAGTCTTTGCAACTTTACAGATCTTCTTTATGCACCAAGAGCTTGTAACACTCCAAAGAGAAAGGAAAAATTCTCGAAAAATCGCATCATATGACCCCTTTAACATTATTTTAACTTTTAAGCTATTCCTTCCTTCTGTGGACATTCTCATATAAACATACACTGCACACACGTTTCTATAGACACCCAGTCAACTGTGTCTGTTGTTAAAAAAAAAAAAAAAAGCCCTGCCTCATTGCTAAAATGTTATGACAAAAGAAATGTGAAACTCTGTTTGTATATAATCAGGCCTAAGTGACCATGAGTAAGTGATATTTTGAATAATCTCATGCGTATTTTATGGCCGTATCACATTCAAAGTGGTTTGGCAAATAATATAATTGTATGCATAGTACATCTGACGTGTGGAAACAGAGCAGCGCGTTTAAAAACAGCTCGGTAGCAACAGCTATAACACAAATACACTCGATGACTTGCGTTGTTCCTTGATGACTAATGCTGAGTTTTTGTGTTGTTCAAAACAGTGAAGAGCTGACTGATCAGATCAGGTTTGCAAGTCCTGACCGCGACCTTGTCATCTCGTGGATGAAATGTATGTAAGCATCACACAATCATCTAGAAAACATTATTTTTATTGCATGATGAGCTTTAACCTTGTTTTTTTTGTTTTTTGGCAAATCTTATTTTATATGTGTAATGTCCACTACACATGATCAATGATGTGCTATTGCTAACATGCTTTTTGGTCGTTTTAGGAGCTTGATGTACATGGAAAAACTTTTTCTTTACTTGATATATACAGTATGTATGAAAAGATAACCCATCCTTAAATCGGCCCACAGTTCTTTTACTAGCTCAAATCTGCTTTGTTCACGCTTCGCTGGACTAATTGGCTGGTTTTTATCTCCCAAAAACAAAGCTGGACCTTATCAAACCTGGTCCCAGGCGCTGTGGCAGAATATTACCATATCTGCCTGTGTTTGCTTCGCTTTTATCCAGTATATTTTGCAACAAGCCCGAGCCCTCTTCATTCTCATAAAGGCGACTGAAAAGGCTCTTTGTCTGGGCCTTTGAACACCTGGAGGGAGTTATCTTAGGATGACTGGTCCATGGTCAGTGTATCGAGCTGATGGCTGAAAGCCACTGCACTCATCCGCTCACGAGACGATAGCCTTCAGTTAGCAGCGCTGATATCCCATCAGCTCAGTAAAGGCCACTGGAGAGATTCACTGTGTGTTTCCACTGTCAGGAATTGACGACTTTATTTATTCATAAAAGTTAATACATTTTTATTAAATAGTTAATTTGATCTTTCTTAATACAAATTATTAATATATTTGCTTATTTTTTTATTAATATATGTGGGCTAGTAAATTGCCTAGATATTTACATTTATAAATAAACTTTTACTTATTTTAAACATATTTGTGGGCAAATTAATGAACTAGATATTTACATTTATTTAATAATTTTTACTTATTTGTTATTCATATTTGTGGGCAAGTTAATGAACTAGATATTTACATTTATAAATAAACTTTTACTTATTTTAATCATATTTGTGGGCAAGTTAATGAACTAGATATTTGCATTATTATTATTATTATTATTATTATTAATAGTAGTAGTAGTAGTAGTAGTATTGTTGTTGTTGTTTGTTATTCTTATTTGTGGACAAGTTAATGAACTAGATATTTACATTTATTAAATAATTTTTACTTATTTGTTATTCATATTTGTGGGCAAGTTAATTAACTACATATTATTATTATTATTATTATTATTATTAATAGTAGTAGTAGTATTGTTGCTGTTGTTTGTTATTCTTATTTGTGGACAAGTTAATGAACTAGATATTTGCATTTATTAGTTGACTTTTACTTATTAATTTGGGGGAAAAGTAATGAACTAGATATTTACATTGATTATTTATTCATATTTGTGGACAGATTAATGAACTAGATATTTAAATTTCTAAATCATTTCCACACATTTGTTATTCATATTTGTGGGCAAGTTAATCAAATTGATATTTATATTTATTAAATAATGACTTCTTTTCTATTCATATTTGTGGACAAGTTAATGAACTAGATACATTTAATGAACTAGATATATACATTAATTAACATGTTAATTAAATAGATATTTCATTTATTAAGTTAATTTGTACTCCTTTTTATTCATATTTGTAATTAACTTGATATTTAGGCCTACATATATTTTCATATTTTCTGAAGAAAATGTGAGTGGTGCTTGTTCATGCAAAACTCTCCACCTCAGTGCTAGTGCGTTCTGGGTGGTTGCCAAAGTGTTTCTATGCGGTTGCTAGGGTGTTCTGGATGGTTGCTAAGTTTTTGCTTACTGGACCAAGTCAAAAGAGCCCATCCAAGAGTCTCTATCATTTTCTGGACCCTTATGACCTGGATCCTTTGTATCATTTTTTGCCCGTTTTATCAACCACCAAGTGAACGAATGATTAAAAAAAAAACTGTACTGGACATTACATGTATTGGACATGAATTGTACGGTAGTATACCGTTTTTGGAAGTGAAAAAGACTGTATAATTTACAGTGAATAACCGTAAATTGACATTTCCAGAATTCCCTGCGTTACATTTCAAATTTGATGTTTTTTTGTTGAAATAACTATGTTTCTTCTTAGTTTTTTCTTATCAGTTTTGTATATTAGGGTTGTGTGTTACACCTAATGTTGTTAAATGAATGTTTATTGCATTATTTCAGTTTCATGTGTGTTACCATTATGGTGTTTAGTGTTTGTGTGAATGACGCTGTGCACCTTCTATATATGTTATTATCTAAAAGCTGCTTGTGATGGGCTTTGGTTCATCATGTGACTTTCTCATCAGCACCTGCATTTGGTGGTTATCAGAGGTACAAAACATATTTCAGTACTTCAATAGGTTGGTATATTAACATTATATCAGTTAATGAAATTACGGTATTTAACTGTAAATTTAAGTTAAAACTGTAAAACCTAAAATGTTGCTACCGTATTTTTTACGGTAAAATTCCGGCAACCACAGCTGCCGTTTTTTTACCGTAAATTTTACGGAATTTTTTTTACAGTGTATGAATGAATGAAAAAAATGTTAATAGAGTGTTAAGTCATATTGTTGCATTTTTTTTTTTTTTTTTTTTTAACGGAACCTTGTTTCCACCACCGAATAAAAAATTATTGTAGGTAATCGTGAATTTTTATCTTGCAATTCTGACTTTTTTGTGAAAGTGAAAAAAGTGGTGTGATATAAACTCGCAACTGTGAGTTACAAAGTCAGAATTATGAGATATAAACTGACTGTCTCAGA
The DNA here is from genome assembly GCF_001515625.1 of Sinocyclocheilus rhinocerous. Taxonomy (NCBI): domain Eukaryota; kingdom Metazoa; phylum Chordata; class Actinopteri; order Cypriniformes; family Cyprinidae; genus Sinocyclocheilus; species Sinocyclocheilus rhinocerous. The sequence goes on along the minus strand of NW_015642065.1, from coordinate 584,550 downwards.
ATTGTGAAATATAAACTTGCAATTTCGAGTTATAAAGTCATATTTGTGAGATATAAACTTATTTTCTCAGAATTGTGAGATATAAACTTGACTTTTTCTTCCAAATCGGACTTTATAACTTGGAATTGCGAGTTTACATCTCACAATTCTGAGAAAATAAGTCAGAATTATGGGATATAAACTCACAGCTGCAAGAATAAAGTCAGAGGTTTCCATAGAAAACCTCTTACGTGTGAGCACCTGTTCTCTGTGGCTAAATCTCTGTATTCTTGCGTCGCTTCAGTTCAACAGTGCTGAAGCGTTTCTATTGAGATCTGTTTTGGGAAGAGTCTGCAGAGTCATGTGCTTTCTTTGAGGATGCAGTCATTACAATTAGCCGGGTAATGCTGCTAAACGGCATTGAAGCCTGGAGAGGGGAAGAGACTTGACCTTCATTTAAAAGGTGTGGAACGCCAATTAACCGGAGCACCCAAGCTTGGAGGACGAGGGCACCTGCCTCCACTTTCCCACGATTTCGCCCCGCATCACATTTGTCAGCCGTTTTTGAAATGCAATTGATTTGCGTATGAAGAAAAGCGTGCACTATTTTCTGTTCGTGTGATTCGCAACTCGGATATCTCGGTTTGTGTGTGTTTTTAGTGCATGAAATACGATGCATTTTTCCAATGCAACTTTTCCTGCTTTCCCTTCCCAGTGCGTTTTTCAATTTCTCTGAGCCTTGCCCTCATTAGGAAGTGTTTAGAAACCTGCTGAAGTGAGAAATGGGCCCGCGAGAGCTTGTTGTCCTAATTAAACTTTGACAAGAAGAGTGACAAGAAGCAATGGAGGGGAAACAATGGCAACAGTGTCCGAGTATGAGCCCGAAGCTGGGAAAGTCTTTGTCCCGCCAAACAAAAGCATTTGTTTGCACGTATTCAACTCCACTCAACTTCACCAGGCCCAGGTGCAAAAACCAACGTGGTGATGAACATCAGAATGCATCACACCTTGGCCCATCTGATGCCCTGTCGCTTCAAATCCGTCGCTCCGCCAGCAGATCAAAGCAATGTAAATATTGCCGGACAATTAATTCACACTCATTACCTCCAGCGCCTGACATAAAGACACAGCCAGGCGTGTTTGGTTTCAGAGGCGAGCGTCTTAAACATTCCCAAACTTCCTAGCCCCAGCTATTTTCCACGTCTGAGTTCCTGAAACTTCATCACGGCAACTCGTATCTGGAAAACAGCATGTTTTGTGTTTGAAAGACTGATTCACTGGCAGGTGGGACGGAGACTGTGTTTGTCACGGTAGGCGGAGTGCACACTTGCCCGAAGTGGGAGGACCTTTAAAAGTTCTTATAAAGTGTGCTGGATGGAGTGAACAGTGATCTGTGATCTTCATCTCTATTGCACTTCACTGCAACCGCACTGCAATGGCACAGAACGGGACTATAGAGAACGGGCTCGCTCGAAACGCGTGCCCTCCGCCTCTGCCTCAACCTGTGAAAATCCCTGAGATTAAACACACTAAGGTAAGAGCTTGTCTTCAGCCTTAAATCGCAAACAAATTGAGCGAGTGGAGTTTTAGTCCTGATTAGTCCTTTAGGCTTCACCATCAACGACATTTATAAGAAATTTTAGGCCGTTACTATTTAAAAAAAAGCATTTTAGAGACTGATGTATTGAAGAACTTTTTATAGTTCTTTAGAAAAGCTGTACTGGTGCATAAAAAAGTGTCGGAAAAAAACTAATGCACTGATTTAAAGAACATATTTTGAGTACTGTACATTATATATATATATATATATATAAAAGAGGGTTAAAATGGTTAAAGGGTTTTTAAATGAGTCATGTTGTCATATTAGTAGGCAAGTTAATTAACAAGGTATTTACATTTATTATTTAATTTTTAATTATTTTTATTCATATTTGTGGGCAATATAGTGAACTAGAAATTTACATTTATTCACACATTTTTTATTATTTTTTATTCATATTTGTGGACATGTTAATGAGCTAATTATTTACATTTATTATTTAATTTTTACTTAATTTTTATTTATATTTGTGAGCAAGTTAATGAACTAGATATTTGCATTTATGAATAATTCTAAATTATTTGTATTCATATTTGTGGGCAAGTTAAACTAGACATTTACATTTACTAATTTTTTATTCATATACGCAGACAAGCTAATGAACTAGATAAGCCAAAACTGTAATGGGAACCCGGCTTCACTGTAGTCTAACTTGTGGGCAATATAGTGAACTAGAAATTTACATTTATTCACACATTTTTTATTATTTTTTATTCATATTTGTGGACATGTTAATGAGCTAATTATTTACATTTATTATTTAATTTTTACTTAATTTTTATTTATATTTGTGAGCAAGTTAATGAACTAGATATTTGCATTTATGAATAATTCTACATTATTTGTATTCATATTTGTGGGCAAGTTAAACTAGACATTTACATTTATTAATTTTTTATTATTTTTTATTCATATTCGCAGACAAGCTAATGAACTAGATAAGCCAAAACTGTAATGGGAAACCGGCTTCACTGTAGTCTAACTGTATTTGTTGCAGATTTTTATCAATAACGAATGGCACACAGCAATCAAAGGAAAGACGTTTCCTACAATCAACCCTGCAACAGGTGTCAAAATCTGCGATGTCGAGGAGGCGGATAAAGTAAGATGAATTTGACTCATCAGATGTCTAATTAAAAAGGAATACACATGTACATTAAATTGGGAGTCATGTATATCTGCCATTCATTTATGACTTGTAATAATTCATGTAAATATATGAATTTGAAATAAAATTAGATTCAATTAGATTGCATTGTTAAGCAAGTTAAACCATTAATATGCATACAGACTGATTTAAGGATTTGTCAGGTATGTAAGAATGTGTATTTATGTAATTGCTACATATGGTTATTGAACTATATAATGATGTGTCAGCTGATACAAGATGCATCTGATCAGGTGACATAATTTGTTATTAAATAATTAAATCATCTGCAATTTCATTTTAAGGTTGTTAATAATAATCGAATCACCTCGGATGTGTTGAGTGTAGTGTAAAGTGTTGATGTGATTGTTCAGGCTGATGTGGATGAGGCGGTGAAAGCTGCCAAAGCGGCCGGGCAGAGAGGCTCGGAGTGGCGGCGGATGGACGCGTCGAGCCGCGGCGGGTTACTGCACAGACTCGCGGATCTGCTGGAGCGAGAGCGCTCTGTGCTGGCGGTGAGTCTGCCTTCAGCGGTGTTGTTTACGCGATTAATTAGATCGACGCGCGCATGCGGCGTAGATAAAAGAGGGTTAAAATGGTTAAAGGGTTTTTAAATGAGTCATGTTGTCATATTAGTAGGCAAGTTAATTAACAAGGTATTTACATTTATTATTTAATTTTTAATTATTTTTATTCATATTTGTGGGCAATATAGTGAACTAGAAATTTACATTTATTCACACATTTTTTATTATTTTTTATTCATATTTGTGGACATGTTAATGAGCTAATTATTTACATTTATTATTTAATTTTTACTTAATTTTTATTTATATTTGTGAGCAAGTTAATGAACTAGATATTTGCATTTATGAATAATTCTAAATTATTTGTATTCATATTTGTGGGCAAGTTAAACTAGACATTTACATTTACTAATTTTTTATTCATATTCGCAGACAAGCTAATGAACTAGATAAGCCAAAACTGTAATGGGAAACCGGCTTCACTGTAGTCTAACTGTATTTGTTGCAGATTTTTATCAATAACGAATGGCACACAGCAATCAAAGGAAAGACGTTTCCTACAATCAACCCTGCAACAGGTGTCAAAATCTGCGATGTCGAGGAGGCGGATAAAGTAAGATGAATTTGACTCATCAGATGTCTAATTAAAAAGGAATACACATGTACAGTAAATTGGGAGTCATGTATATCTGCCATTCATTTATGACTTGTAATAATTCATGTAAATATATGAATTTGAAATAAAATTAGATTCAATTAGATTGCATTGTTAAGCAAGTTAAACCATTAATATGCATACAGACTGATTTAAGGATTTGTCAGGTATGTAAGAATGTGTATTTATGTAATTGCTACATATGGTTATTGAACTATATAATGATGTGTCAGCTGATACAAGATGCATCTGATCAGGTGACATAATTTGTTATTAAATAATTAAATCATCTGCAATTTCATTTTAAGGTTGTTAATAATAATCGAATCACCTCGGATGTGTTGAGTGTAGTGTAAAGTGTTGATGTGATTGTTCAGGCTGATGTGGATGAGGCGGTGAAAGCTGCCAAAGCGGCCGGGCAGAGAGGCTCGGAGTGGCGGCGGATGGACGCGTCGAGCCGCGGCGGGTTACTGCACAGACTCGCGGATCTGCTGGAGCGAGAGCGCTCTGTGCTGGCGGTGAGTCTGGCTCGAGTTGTGTTGTTTACGCGATTAATTAGATCGACGCGCGCATGCGGCGTAGACTAGCTACACTAAATTCGCGTCGCTACTCATTTGCGTAAAGTTTTTTTTTTTTTCTTTTACAAAAGTCCGTTTTGCTGCTTGATATTGCAAACTGGTATTTGTTGTCACATTATTTTAATGCATTATCATAATCAAAGACACGCTGGCTTGTAGCGCAAGTTTTGTTTACAGTTTACTGCATTTTTTTATTCTTTCTAGTTATTTAAATATAGTGCCAAAGAATCGGAAGTCTTGTAGCCTACATTCAAATAAAATGGCGAACTTTTGCATAAAAAAAATAAAGCGGGATCCAACTTTTGCCGTATTTTCAAACCACAATGCATTACTTTAAAGGCCAAATTTCTGTGCTGTTTGTGCATCGATGTGAACATGAACTGTGGAAAAAAGGCTAATTTATAATACACAACAACAGTACAACTAAAAAAAAAACACTAAATTAGGATACACACACACACACTGAAAAAAATGATACTAATTTTTTTATGGTAAGTGGTTGCAAACAATTTATTTTAGCTACATTTAATAAAAAAAATATGTTGAAAGTTAGTCAACTAAATTTGTTTATTTAAATGTAGCGAAAAGAATTTGATTGCAACCACTTACCTTAAAAAATTTAGTAAATTCCATGAATCATTTTTTTCAGTGCAGATGTTCATGCAAAATAAATAATGATACACTGTTTTAAGCAATGCAGTCTTTATATCAGGATGTCAAAATGTTAAAAATGGCTTCAGATCAGATCACTCTGTTAAAATGAAGAGGCATCATGGAAACGCCTCAGTCAGAACATATGAACCAATTGAGTGCAATCAAAATTAAATTTCTGTCCTATTGAAAGTGTTGCAGATCGTAGAATGAGCCCATTGAATTGCACACAAAACCGTGGTATGAAACAGCACACTTGCTGCTTCGTAATAATGGCTGTGGTCTGTTTTTAGTCACGTCACACGCTCGCAGTGTCCATAAGCTGTCACGCCTGTCTGAATGCATTCATCAAACTCTACTGCAGGTGTGAGCATTGACATGGTGGTCTGATTTTGAAGTCTTGTCAATTAAAACATCAAAAAATTAGGATTTCGATGCTTTTGAGAAAGCAACTTGTTTGTTTTCATGAATTTTTTGAGTCGTAAGCAAGTTTTCTAGTAAACGTGAATTTATCTATCTATTGATCAAAAAGTGTCATTTTCTTTGGTCGTTTCTCGGTACAGTATCACAATGCTTCAGTTTTACAAAATGAAAGCCTTGCTTGAGTTGGTTTTCACCCTGTTCTACTGCCAGGTCATATTAGTTACCGCATTTGTGAATGAAATTTTACAGATGTGAGTGAAGTAATGTTTTTAGATTGCTAATTGCAAACATGTCCTGTGATTCTGAAGTATAATTTCAACTCCGAGCACTGCATAGGGAAATAAAGAACAGATTTGGAGATAGAGGGGTTAAAGTGACCTCTTTCTTATACTGCGCTGCCTTGTTGTCATTAAGCCATTTACGGTGCCTTTTAATGAATAAAAGGGATGGATCAAATGTAATACATGCGTATTTCACAATTACACTCATGCAGTTTTGGATGTTTCCCATGCACGCAAATAGATTCAAATGCAAAACACACCCAGCAATCTAGTATGATTAATTTTGGGAGGCTGTCAGTAGCTTGAGATGTCAGATTGATCATTCTTTAGAACTGTAATCGTATTTTAAGTCATTTTGAACATAATTTGTTGTTTTGTGCACAGTAATCGATCCATTCCAGCGCTGATGGGCAGCGTCCCTTATTTCAGCTCTCATGAGTGTAAACTCTGCCAATGACTTCAGCCGTGGTCTTACCCACATACTTTTTTCTTCACGTTGACATTGTTTTTATTGTTAGAGGGCAGCAGAATTAATTATTTGCGTTATTGTTTAATTTCTGGCCCTACAAACTACCCATGCGCATTAAAATCTTGGCATCCTCTGACGTGCATAAAAAAAGTTGTTTTGTATCAAATTTGTAGCTCTCGAAATGAGCATACTTTTCGAAAATGCCCAATAAAAATGTCTATTTGAAACAGATTGCTAATAAAATCATAACTTTATGCTTTTATGCTTTCAGTATTGGTTGAACCATATGCTTTCTTGTTTCTAGACTCTAGAGTCAATGGACACTGGCAAACCCTTCCTGCATGCCTTCTTTGTCGATCTGGACGGCAGCATTAAGACCCTGAGATATTACGCCGGCTGGACGGACAAGATTCATGGGAAAACCATGCCAGTCGGTGAGTATCAAGGCCAGCTGAATGTGTCACATTGTCAGTTGTGTTTTCAGTCAAATCAGCTGATTCGTTTAGTGCTGTGATTGACTGTCATGCACCAGAGCTGAGCAATCCTCAGTTTAAGAATTGTCTTTTTTTTTAATAATGAGAGTGAATTTGAATTAAATTGGTGATGCACCACAGGATGTAGAATTGGAATTTCATTTTGAATAAATTATAGCATTCTGGGAAATTAAGTGGTTTTGCACTTAATTTTCATCAAATGAAAAGAAATGAAATATTACGGAATATGTTTAAATGAAATACAATTTTCATAACTGGCTTTTAAAAAAATATGAAAAAAACAAAAAACAAACAAAAAAAAACGTACAAGCACTACCGTACAAAAGTTTGGGGTCAGTGAGATTTTTCTAATATTTTTAAAAAGAAGTCTCTTATGCTTGCATTTATTTGATCAAAAGTACAGTAAAATCAGTAATATTGTAAAATATTATTGTAATTTAAAATAACTGCTTTCTATTGCAGTATATTGCAAAGTTTAATTTATTAATATGATGCAAAGCTGAATTTTCAGCATTATTCCTCCCGTCTTCAGTGTCACGTGATCCTTCAGAAATCATTCTAATATGCTGATTTGATACTCGAGAGCATTACTATCAATGTTATAATATTTTTGTGCAAACTGAGATACATTTTAAAGGATTCTTTGATGAACAAAGTTCAAAAGAACAGCATTTATTTGAGCATTTAATATCTTACCACAAACTTTTGAATGATAGTGTATGAATTCATTTAAATTTTAATTCTACTTTCATAAAAAGTGAAGTGTTTATCTTTTTCACTGGTAAAATACTATTTCACATATCAGTTTAATATGGATGGACAACTGTAAACAAGTCATTTGTAGGTTTCGGACTGGAAACCTGTCTGAAAACAGTCATTATCTATGAAATGATACACTGCACTTTTAAATTAGAATTTAAGAATTATGCTTCCTGTGTGCTTCCGAATTTCCTGTTTAAAAGTCCCTCTCAATTCAGCTCTGTTGTGGATGTAATAAACACATCCAAGCCAGACAGCGTCTCCCAAAGTCCTCTTCCTCTTAGAGATGAGTTAATGAGCATGAAAGGGTTGATGGGTTCCCTTCAGCCCTGGGTGGTATATCATCCCCCTCTCTAATTCTTCCTTTTCCCCCAGCATTCCTGCCACTCCAGGATACTCATTAGACAAAACATGCTTCCCTCCTTTCCCCCTGATTAGATTCAAATAAAGCGTTAAAAGACGAAAGCCCTGGCACACAAAGGAAAAGGAAGAGGCTCTGATCCTAATCGCTGAGGTGCGACCGCTGGTGCCGCAGATGAGCCGGAGTTCAGGGAATCAGCGGCCAGATAGAATATCTCGCTCTTTTGAGGGCCTGAACACGGTGCGTGACTGAAGCAGCTTTGAATTTCCTCACTGATAACGGCTGCCAATTAGCATACGTCAACCGCCTACTGCCCAACTCAAGTGTTTATTTGGAAAAATGTGTCGTTTATGGTTCATCGCATTGGGCGGATTAACCCGGATTGTCGGCGCGCCGATTATAAAACCAATCTGGCCAATTTGACATTTCCACCCACAGGCAGAGGTGCATCGCTGCATGGATGTTGCGTTGGATCCTGACCCGATAAAGCTGTCTTTTCCATGCACTTGTGACATTTGGTCGAGTTAAGCCTGTGAAACCTGACATATGAAATAATAGTTCAAAAAATATAATTGAACCATTTATTGAACCTTTAGACAACCCACACAAAAAAAAAGTTGCATGTGTTTTTTTGTTGTGTATCGTATTTGATACGTCAAGCTTTTATGGCTCATATAGTATGATATAGTGAGAATATGGAGCTCATAATTGAGAAAAAAAACACCCAAGCTGAACAAAAACATGCAGTTTGGTTTAGATGTTGATATATGGTCAAAACCTAAGGTGAAATTCTGATAGCTTGTAATGAAAATCAAAGAGATCTTTATAACAGTATAACAGAATACTTACATAAAATGCACATAAATATCAGTATATTTCCCATTAATATGTCTTAGTAAGATGTCATTTAAATGCTTAGTTTTATGATCAAAGCTCTGTAGTTTCAAAACATATAATGCAATGCAGGGATGATTAAGGGATAAACAAATAAACCTTCCTCAAAAGCATGATACTCAAATTTTAACATGATTTTTGATGTATGGATAATAAAGTTGCTTCTGTCCAGTTAATGTTCATCTTGAAATATTACTAACAATATGAGAGTTATTCTTACATTTACTTTATAAAAAAACAGTAAAGATTTTACAGTACTAAAAATATTATTGTTTTACTTAAACTACTAATGAGACAACAGAAGGCATGTAGTAGATTGTGTTCAACAGGTTTTTCAGCAAAGTCATACAGTAGGCTTTATAGGGTTCAGCAACAGGATATTTTTTTAATCTCAGAGACGTGTTTTCACATAAATGCATATTAAACCTCAGATACGTTCTAATTTTTGGTTCTCATTCTCAATATGTTAGATTACAGTATTTTTTATTTCAGTGCAGACAGATGAATTACTTGCTGCTGGAAACTTGCCGCGACGTTTGAAGTCGGAGGGCGAGGCTTTGTACAGTTTTGCTGAAATAAAGCCCTTCTAGATGCCTTGTAAATTTAACCTTTGATAAGCAGCGCTGTTGGATCAGTTAGAAAGGGCCGTTGGCTGATCCCAGCCAGAGATGAGCATTGTGTGAGGGAGTCGTCAAGTCTGTAATCACCCCGACACACTGCGGCGTGGGGAAACACGAGAAGGTCAGGGCTCGGAGAGGCCGGCTGCGCTAGATTAACAGGCGTGGCTCCCATGTATCCATGCACAAATATATGAAATGTCACGCATGTGCGTGGGAGTTTGTTGTTGGGCTGTGGTTTTAATTGGATGACTTTGAATGGGTCTTATGTAGTCGTTCTGTCGTGTTTCAAAACCTAGTAAGTTGTCTGCATAGGCATTGTCATAAGTAAAATGCAACTTCATACATGACTGATTTGGACTGCTGTACATAGACAGCAACTCATACAAATTTCAGTGAAGTTTAGCTTTAATATTTTGCTAAAACTATTCTATAATACTCAAATAAAGCATCAACATGTATTGCACACTCTACCATTAAAAAGGTCCAAATTTTAATGCATACTAAAATATATTAATTCAGTACATATTTTTATATATGAAGTTTAAACTAATTAAAATAAATTAAAAAATATATACCAAAAGTTCAATCTGATACAAATAGAATTGGACAATTTTGTGTGTGCTGTATATTTTTATGCTTACTCTCTCACAGTTAAAATAAATAAGAATTATTTAAATTAAAATTAAGAAACTGGAAATAAAAAATGAATAACCAACATTTATCTCTTTTTTATCTCCCTTTTATT
>NW_015642065.1:553940-568940 GCF_001515625.1 Sinocyclocheilus rhinocerous | reverse complement strand
TTTGATTAATCCTATTCTCAAATACTTGCAAAAGGCACTTCATTTGTGAATTTGACAGTATTGGCATTTAAACAGATCATGTAAATAAGAAACATATTTGGACACGGTTTAGATCATAAACACAATAGGATCCTGTGAGCGCCGAATCACACATACATGATGGTTTTGTTTATATACTGTAGCCAACGCCTGTCTAGAGTCTTTCAGATGCATGTAAGGAAACACCTTGGATAAAGAGACACACACTCTCACACACACACACACACACACACACACACGCAGACGAACACAAATACACCGCTCCCTCTCGCAGACAGCACACTGTATTATGAGCTCACGTGCCATTGAAGCTTATGAATGTTTATGAAAGCTCGCGACTCTCTGAAACCACGAGGCCTTGTTTGGTTTCCTTACTGTCCAGAGGCTGTTTTCTCTCTTGACGTCACTCTATTGGTGCTCTGGGGATCTTTTGGAAAGATTTAAATCCTCACTAATTCCAATTACAAGAAAGCAGCGTGACCGTGAGCTATGATTCAACTCTCTTGTAATTAAATATCTCCCATACGCCCACCAAAGATCTCAATACACGCTAAAAAACTGTACAGATACACAGAGCTGGGTTAGTAACTGATTACAGGTAATCTGGATTATGTAACCAGATTCCAAAAAAATAAGTACTTGTAATTAGATTATATTACATTTTAAAATACTCATAAACAGACTACAGTTAGTTATTATTGATTACATGATTACATATTATTCATAAACTAGAAATAAATTATTCAGAATTATAACATTTGACCACTGGATTTTCAATTTTATGAAGTGTTTTCTCAACATTTCAACATTGCATTAACTACTGATGAGCACATTAATTTTATTTGAATTATCAGTGGATTATTTAGCCATGCATTACTACGTTATTTCTTTTTTATATGTAATGAAAGAATTCCCAAACTTTTTTTTTGTTTGTTTTTTGTTTTGTCAGCCAAACCTCTTTCACCTAATATATTTACTTGATATAACCCTGAGATTTTAAGGTAATAATTTTAGAATTAAGTAACACATGATTCTCTGATGTTGGTTAATGGTTACATGACATGCAGTTAAACAAAGTATTTCATCTTTTTTTAGTATGTTTTATTTTGAAACCCCCCTGCAGTTCCTTCACGAACCCAAGTTTGGGAAACCTATTTTTATATCAATATGGTACAAGATTATCCTATTTAAATCAATGTGATAAATGAGTTAGGTCAAAAGTAATCTAAAAGTAATCAAAAAGTAGTCTGATTATATACCTGAAGTGTGTATTCAATAGAATATACAATGACATCACTAAATGGTTGCTAAGCTGTTCTTAATGGTTGCTAAGGCAATATTCGGTGGTTGCTAGGAATGGTCGCTAGGTGGTTGCTATGCAACACTGTAGCAAACACCTAAATAAATTAAAATTAAATTAAAATAAATCTGTTTGAATGCTGTTTAATACTGTCACCTTATCTGAGGTGTTGCTATGGTTTCCTGAGTGGTTGCTAGGGTGTTGCTAGGCTTTTATGAGTGGTATCTAGAGTGTTCTGAGTGGTTGCTAGGGCATGTCTAGGTGGTAGGCTGCCAAAATGCTGAGGAGATGTGGGTGGTTGCAAAGCCATTTACAGGTGGTTGCTGAGGTGTTGCTAGGTGGTTGCTAGGGTTTTCTGAGTGGTTGCTGGTAGTTTTTGTAGGTGGTAGGCTGCCACAATGCTAAGGAGATGTGGGTAGTTTCAATGCCATTTACAAGTGGGTGCTAGGATTTTCAGAGTGGTTGCTAGGTTGTTGCTAGGTGGTAGGTTGCTAGGGTGTTGCTAGGCTTTTCTGAGCGGTTGCTAAGGCATTACTAGGTGGTTGCTTGGATGTTCGGAATAGTCGCTAGGTGATTGCTAGGGTGGGTGCTTACAGACAGTACAAGTTATGCATGGAATGCAACAACTTGGCAACCACCTAAATAAATAAAAGTAAAATAAATCTGTTTGAATCCTGTTTAATACTGTCACCTTAATTGAGGTGTTACTATGGTTTTCTGAGTAGTTGCTAGGATGTTGCTAGGTTTTCTGAGTAGTATCTAGGGTGTTCTGAGTGGTTGCAATGGCATTTATAGGTGGTTGTTAGGGTGTTGCTAGGGTTTTCTGAGTGGTTGTTAGTTGCTTACTAGGTTATTCAGAGTGGTTGCTAGGGCGTTTCGGGTAGGCCACCACAATGCTACGGAGATGTGGGTGGTTGCAGTGCCATTTCTAGGTGGTTGTTGGGGTGTTGCTAGGGTTTTCAGATTGGTTGCTAGGGTGTTCTGACTGGTTTCAAAATTATGAATGTTATGTAACACCCTAGCAACCACCCAACAACCTAGGGTAAAAAAAAATTATACAAAGCTGTTTAATTCTGAATTTAATTCACACCCTAGAAACCACAAAGAAAACCCAAACATTGTGACATTGAATTATGCAATTTTGCACAATTTTTGCCAATACCTTTTTAAAACAATCGATCTAGTTTAATGAATGCCCTACATCCATAGGTGAGTCATCTTTGTTCTAATAATAATAAACAAAGTTATCATAATTAAAGGGCTTGTTTGAAGTGTCATCGTTGATACGTCATATTGTCTCAATGTTCGTAAGTTACAAAATCCAACAAATCAATTATCAAATCAGGATTTCCAAGAATCTTATTTCATAAATGAAAATGGCTTTTTATTGTCTTACGTTGCTTTGGAAACAAAACACAAACTGTTGATAGGCACTGGAGATTATATCATAAAGCCATTATTCATATTTGGGATTGGTTTGGTGGTAATTAGAGAAAGCAACGCTGGCATTCAGCGTTCACATGAGTCACTCAGAAAGAAAAATAAGAAAAGTGAAAATGCAATCCAGAAACATGGTTAATTGCCATGACAACATCCAAAAAGATGTAAAAAAATAACAACTCTCTACTAGTAAACAAGTGATTTGTGTACATATTTATGTAACTAGTTTAACAAAGAACAGCAATTAGACTTGATGGTGTGTTTTTGTATTGAAAGACGGCTGAGGTACCTTCAATGTGCATGCCACACTTTTTTCACAAACTTTTTCTTCTTCTTTTTTTAGCCTCAATTACCCATAATACTCTAGATACCGCATAACAACCACACAGGAACACCCACAGGCCGCAACACTCAATTTCTTTGTTTGCTGTTTCGAAAAACAATCCCAGTTCAGTAGCATTCAGACTGTAATCAAACTAGTACAGCTTTACTGATGTACATTTGTTTGTTTATTTAATTTTATATAGATTATGCGTCAGAGAAAAGTGCACAGCCATCTTACGAATTTTGTCTTTGAACTTCCGTTTTTGCAGTAGCATTATAGCATAACTGTTGAAGAGTAAAAAAAAAACAACAAAAAAATAGCTGTACACGGATGACACCGGAAGCCAGAGACATAAAAATTACAAATGGCTGCGCCCAGTCTTACGGGAAAAATAAGGTGGATACTAGACACACACTCGCACAGAAACGTGCTGTCAGCGCTGCTCTGACGATTTTATGAGTAAAAACATTTAGCACATTTAAATCTACATGACATTTCTCACTAGGGAGGTAATAACGGCGCTGTTGCTGAAGCAGGTGAACGTACAGTTTCGCTATTATTATTAGAGACGCTGCTGCACATTGTGCACTAGGGATAGAGAAAGATTCAGACTCCGTGTAATCAGATGGGATCAGATTCAGTGTATATATGCTTTCCATTGGGGCGAATTAGGTCTGGTTTCGCATTGTGTGAGGCAAACCGCCGCAGTCTGTTCCGGCATTAGTAGCAGTTGTACAGTATAGTGAATCTGCAGGGGTAATCTATTACACCAGGGGTGTCCAAACTCAGTCGGGCCGGTGTCCTGCAGAGTTTAGCTCCAACCCTAATCAAACACACCTGAACCAGCTAATCAGAGTCATGCCAGGCATGCTAAAAACATCCAGGCAGGTGTGTTAAGGCAAGTTGGAGCTAAACTCTGCAGGACGGTGGCCCTCAGGGATCGAGTGTGGACACCCCTGTATTACACTGTTCCTGTCATAAGCTGTCAAATGTGGCTTTACCGAGTTCAACCGACGGCTCTGGGCGAGCTGTGATATAAACGAAACACTATTGGCTATTCACAAAAGGGGAGGGGCTGATCATTATGTACCACCCTGTCTTCCTGTTTTATTTGAAATTACATCAACACATTGAATAATGCTGAGCATTTCAAGGCACTTCAGTTGAACTGCATTAGGTCCCGAATCAGACAGAATGCATTTTTTTCATGTTTGAAAATGCAAGGCGCACTGCACTGCCTTTTTTTGATTGACTTTTTTTAATTTAGAAAAGAGCAGTGCGCTGCGGGTTTTTTTATGTTGCTAGGCAACCACCGAATCAGCTGTCCTGTCAGTCTAATCAAGGATTATAGCGCGAGCGCTCTAAAATCTTTGGTTTGCTGTTAAGTAAACTGTCATATTAGCAGAACCTCCGGGTAACCCGCGACGGCCACCAAAAGTTTCTCCTCCATCATTGCAGTCTCCGGACGTTCCAAGCAACTGTAAACTTCCGTCACCACAACGGTAGTCCCGCCTCTCCATTCATTCGATTGAACAATGGAAAAAAAACCCGCAAATGACGTCGGGCGCTTTTCTGCTCAAAGTTGATTTTTTTTTTCAACTTCTGGCACTCAGAGCGCTCCTACAAAAACGCAAGGCGCAGCAAGCGGCTAAAACACTCACTGCCAATGGAAAACAATTTTAAAAAAGCGCCTCTCACTGCAAAAAACGCCTTCTGTCTGATCTGTGCCTTAGTCAACTATCATTATTGGCTCAAGCCTCCGTTACTTGCTCTAAAATGATTTAGAGAATTAGCAACGGAGGCGTGGGATGAGATGCGTAAGAAATTAGCATTTTAAGGCCAAAAACCTGCTGAATGTCTTGAAATAAAACATCTAAACAATGGCTTGATGTGTGGTAACCGCAGTGCCGATCCTAGACTTCTGGGGGCCCTACGCAAAACTGTGTCGGGGGGTGGAGCATTTGTCCGTGTTTCACTCCGTCTCGAATCGCGCTCGCGGAAAGCGCTTGAGAAACAGTGTCTCTTCCGCGGCTTGGTACGCTTTCAACTTGTTTTTTTAGTCTCGAGCGAGACTGTACGACATTCACATTACATGATTTGACTGATTTTTACATAGGAAGGGCGACAGCGCACCGCATTAAAAGAAATGATCATTCATGTTTTCATAACCGTTGGCCAAATTCAAAAACAAAACTAAAATTAAATCATCTTTGAGAGCAAGGGGGCCCCAGGCAGCTTGCGTATTTTGCGTATAGGGAGGATCGGCTCTGGGTAACCGTAGTATAAGTGGAATAATTGACTCCGGTCCGTTGAATTATTAGAAAATAATGCACACCTGAGATGGAACGGCCATTCCGCGAAATACGGTACCACCTCGGGTGTGCATTATTTTCTAGTAATTCAACAATCCGTTGTCAACTATTCCTTAACGTAATCGGTTTTAATGCCTTCTGTATTTGTAGTGGAACTTCCCTCTGCTGATGTTTACGTGGAAGATCGCGCCGGCTTTGGCCTGCGGGAACACGTTGGTCATTAAACCGGCTGAACAGACCCCGCTGACGGCTCTTCACGTCGGAGCGCTCATAAAGGAGGTGAGGGGGCAGCGGGGGTTCATGGGATTGCTTTGCTTTGCTTTGGCATTCTCGTTTGTTGAGTAGATTTTATTCACATGGACATTGATGATTGATTGCATCAGCATTGCCTTTCTCGCATCCCAGATTTTGTAAGCCAGTGTTTCCCAACCGTGGCTTCATGATGGATCTGGATTATGATGCCAAATTAAAGTTTGGCAGAGGTTTTGTGCACTCCAGTGTAATATAATAATGTATTACACTGGTCTCTGGAATACTTGATTCTAATTGGTCCATTGTAGCACTAAGCCAATTATTTTTGTATAATTTGTTACTTTTTATAATATAAAATAAAATAAAATAAAGCAAAATAAATATAATAATAAAGCAAATATTTTGTATAATTTGTTACTTGAAAAAAAAATGAATAAAAAATAAAATAAAGCAAATATTTTTGTATAATTTGTTACTTTTTATAAAATGAAATAAAATAAAGAAAAAATCAATAGCATAAAATAAAGCAAATCTTTGTGTAATTTGTTGCACATTTTTTATAATTTGTTACTTTTTATAAGTAAATAAAAAAATATCAAAATAAATAAAATAATATAAAAATAAAATAAAACATATTTTTGTATAATTTGTTACTTTTATAAAATAAAACATAATAAAATAAAACATATTTTAAAAAAAAATCATACATAACAGTGGCTAAAAGTTAGGCTGTCTGCTAGATTCATAAATTTATAAAATCTAAAGGTACTATTTTTAAAGGTACTAGTTTTTTTAAAGTTACAATGTAAAAAAATAAAAATAAAATGCACTCAAATAAAAACTACTCAAAATATTACACTATTACAATACAACATTATGCTATCTGATCTTATATGAAAAAATTAGTAATTAAATGAATTAAATATATTTATTCAAACATTTGAACAAGAATTGCAACCTTAGAGGGGTATAAACCCGGTTGGGAACCTGGCTGTATTACAAAATGACATTGTGGGTAATGAGTTGTTGCTGTTTATACAAAACGCTCAAATTATCATGTTTAATTCTTCAAAGAGAGCAGGACACATGACATGACATGGACTAAACTGCAGCTGCAAGCCTTCAGTCGCTTTCTATTGAAGCCGTCTGTATCTAAAAAAGAGATGATTTATGTCTTCATCATTATGAATGAGATCAATGTGGTTTAAATCCTCAAAAGAAAAGCATCTCTTTGTGTACATCAGCAGTCTTGCTGTCTCTGTCCCCGTGGGCAATTTTTTGACCTATTCATGCCTCCTCCTTTAGAGGAAAGTATGAGACAGTATTAAGCTTGCATGTTTTTATAAATAATACAAATAAAGCCTGTTCTTTCCATCATGTCATACAGGCTGGGTTTCCACCTGGAGTCGTGAATATTTTACCTGGGTTTGGACCAACGGCTGGAGCAGCAATCGCCAGTCATATGAACATCGACAAAGTGGCATTTACAGGCTCTACAGAGGTGAGGAAATGATGGGAATAAGCTCAGCAAAATCATATTGCTCAAAGTCTTAAGAGAAATACAGAGATGAAGAGACACATTTGAGTGACGCAAATGCAGTTATTGACATGCAGTAAGCGTCTTTTTTTTTCTGCCAAAAAATATACATTTTAAATAAATATGGTAAGCAGTGCAGCTTAGAGAAATATATTTTTTAAATTAAAAATATATTTTATTTAGACCTTGACATGCCAAAATGTACTCTGAACGGCATGAAAATACATTTACGGTCTTCCAGTGCATTTTTTAAAATATATTCTGGCTAACAGAAATATATTTAAATTGAAAATATATCTAAAATAAAATGTGTAAATTGTAAATTATATATATATATATAATTATTTTTGTCTCTGTACTTCAAAATGTTGTTAATTCAATGCAAATATATTGTAAATTTGTTAAAAATGTATATATAAAAATACACACACACACACATATATATATAAAGTTGATGTCTAATTCAGTGTATAAATACTACATCTTTTTTCAGTGTATATCTTTGCATTTTTTTTCATATCTTCACAATTTTTGGTGTATTTTGAAATACAGTTACATTTTATATGAACATTTATTTATTTATTTCCATAGGAGCCACTTAGATTGCAGAGAAGATTACCAGATACATTTGAGATGTCACGTTAAGATTTAGCTCCCCTGGAAATTTTGTGTCACACCTCAAATACTGTTCATATAATTGTGTTCATATATCAGTGCTGTAGGTTAAGATCCACATTGTTCATGTGCTCTGAACTGTAATGCTTCAAAGCGCTTTGCTGTTTTGGGCAAGTTTCCCCATCATTATCTATATAACAAACCAGCTGATATTCATAAATCACATACAAGCAGAGCGGCTTGTGGAGGCATCCATTAGTGAGCGCTCTGGTTATTGTCCTGCGCTGTGTTTGTGTTCAGGTGGGCCAGCTGATCAAAGCGGCGGCGGCCAAGAGCAACCTGAAAAGAGTGACTCTGGAGCTGGGAGGGAAGAACCCCTGCATTGTGTTTGCTGACTCAGACCGTGAGTGATGTGCTTTTCCAGATCCCACCGCTCAGACAATAATGACCACGCTGGGAAAAACAGGGAATGGGAACGATATGTGCAGTATCCTCCCAAATGAAGAGCTGCAGGTCTTTATTTAAAAGAGGGGAGAGTATTTAGACACGTAAGAGACACTTAAAAAAATGTCTGAATGTCATTGCATTAGAAAACAAAAACCAAGTGCATTCATTTTATAGGAAAGCAGCACACGTTAATCAAACATTTGCAAGTTTGTTAGGGGTATAATAAAGTATTGCATGGCTCTCTGCAACGTTTTTTTGTTGTTGTTGTTGCATAATTTGCTACTTTTTATGAAATGGAACAAAATAAAATAAATAAATTAGAATAAAAAAATAAAATGAATACATATATAAATAGATACAATAAAAAAAATGAATGGATTGAAATGAATTGTGTCTCTCTTCTGGATTGTTTTCTTCTAGTATATTTGCTAGATTCATAAATTGAAATCTAAATTTACTATTCTATGGTATTTTAGGGTTGCAATGAAAACAAAAAAATTGTGCATCTTTAAAAATGTGATCGTATATGCAAAAATGAGTAATTGATTTAATTAAATATATTCCTTCAAATGAACATGATCTGAAACCTTAGTAAGGTATAAAACCAATTTGTCAGGTTTTAAATGATAATGCAAAAGATTTAGTGTTTGTGGCTCGTTAGTGGAACATGTTCATAGTTAATTTATACATCCACTAAAAATCAGCAAAACACCAGCTGATCAAAAATGGCAATGAAAAGAAATTATGATTTCCTTACTTACTACTACTAGTATTTTGTCTTGTTTTCCATTACAAATATCTAAACATTTTTAAATCAAGATACATTTACTTGAGAAGCATAATGACATGTAATATTAAGTTTTGTTTGCTGAAAAATGTATCAAAACTAAGTGACTTTTTGCTGAAAAATGACAAAACAATATATGCCAATGGGGCAAGAAAAATAATCTTGTTTTTCCTTTGAATTAAGATTATTTTTCTTACCCCACTGGCGGGTTTTTGTTTACTCATTTTTAGTCATTATGCTTCTCAAGTAAATGCATCTTGATTTCAGAATATTAAGTGTAGTGAAGCTTCTGCAGCATCTGAGTGCATTTGTCATTTTTCATCTAATGCAATGACATTCAGACATTTTTGACAGATCTTTCTGTAGTTCAGACAGTTCAGCATGCTATAGCAATGTCAAGGTCATGGATTCAATTCCCAGGGAATGCATGAACTGATAAAGTGCATACTTTGAATGCAATGTAAGTTGCTTTGGATAAAAGCGTCTGCCAAATGCATAAATGTAAATTACTCAATTACCCTGACAAGCCTAAAGGCTTATATATATTTGCCACAGTTCTTCTGGATTTAGTCTGTCTCAGATTTTTCCGTTTCTTCATGTAATCGCAGACAGACTGGATGATGCTGAGATCAGATCTGTGTGTGCAGCACTGGCTGTCGTCAGTCTCCTTGTGCATACAAAAATCTCACTGGATTATTACAATTAATGGCAAAAGGAATGTTTGGAAATGTAAACTGATATTTCCTACTGATACACTACAGCAAAAGATAGAAATAACTGGCTTAAAACCTTTTTATTTACTTTTTTGGGGGGGTGAAAATACTATTGGCCTACGATTTTTGCACAGTGCTGTATATATATCAAATATGACACAGTAGGCTTTATAGCAGTGTTTCTCAACCCTGATCCTGGGCGCCCCCCAACACTGCACATTTTGTGTGTCTCCCTAATCAAACACACCTGATTCAACTCATGAGCTCATTAGAAGAAACTCCAGGACCTGAAATGGGTGTCAGATAAGGGAGACATGCAAAATATGCAGTGTTTGGGGGCGCCCAGGACCAGGGTTGAGAAACACTGCTTTATAGGGTTAAGCGGCTAAATACAGTACATATTAGACTAATATACAATGATTTAAGTTCATTCAAGTGCATTTGATTGTGGTGCGGGTTGTATTTCTAAAGGGGTTAGGCTTTTTTTGGCTGAAGTTTATTCAGCCCCAGTGATGTTGCAATACTCCAGACCACCCGTGCATCTGTGAACGCGCTGCTTCACATGCGTCTATTATTATGCATGTTCACATCTGCACACAAACCCAGATTTACGCCAATGCACAGCTCATTAAACTCCAGAAAGGGTGTAATGGTATAATGCATGATGTTATCAAGTTTACAAATGAATCAAAGCATGAACATCGGCACCGCTGCGTAATGCACTGCAGTTGCGCAGAAACAAACAAAACATAAGGGCATGGGAAAAGAGTAAGTGTGTTGTATAAAGTGTGTGTGTGTGTGCAGTGCAGTCGGCGGTGGAGGAGACGCAGAAGGGCTCGTTCTTCAACCAGGGTCAGGCGTGCACCGCTGCATCACGCGTCTACGTGGAAGAGCCAGTTTATGACGAGTTTGTGCGTCTCAGTGTCGAAAGAGCCAAAAATATAGCGATCGGAGACCCTATGGAGCCACGAACCTCACACGGGCCGCAGGTGAGCTACATATGTTAACTTGTGAGTCGTTTCTCTTCTTCTATGCAGATTTCTAATGTATTTCTGCTCTTCGGTCAGATCGACCAGCATCAGTTTGATAAGATCCTGGAGCTGGTGGCCAGTGGGAAGAAGGAGGGGGCGACGCTGGAGTGCGGAGGCTGTGCGGTGGAGGACAGAGGTCTGTTCATCCATCCCACCATCTTCTCTGATGTCAAAGACCACATGCGTATTGCCAAAGAAGAGGTACGACACTCCTCTGTGCACTTTCATGTATGTGCACTTTCAATAGTAAAACATATGGAAACACAGCTACATGTAGGGCAGGTGTAATACAATTGTTAATTTAAAATTTAAATGTGAATTTTTATTTAAATTGGTATTTTTCCCCCCTTAAAATGACATAAAAATATTTTTCCTTATTTAAAAACCTACAGTTGTCCTATTTAGATGAAAGAATCTCTCTCTATATATATGTGTGTGTGTGTGTTACTGGTCAGAGTATTCAGTGAACCCTAAATATTTTAAAAATCAATGGGAGGTAATTTATCTTAGATTAATTTACATAACCTTAACTCTGAGCTACCCATAGAGATCTTTAGGTTACAGAAATCTGAATTAATGTCCTGTAGTGCCTCCTGCTGGATGATTCTATCTAATATTTAAATATTTATTTTATATATTAAAATATTTAACTTTAAATTTTCTTGTTTCTAATCATACAGTATATATACCAATTTTTGTTTTTTTATACATTTCTGTACATTTTTTATATTTAAATATACATATTTAACTTTAAACATTTCGTTCATTTTTATCCAATCATGCGGTATATATACATAGTTTTAGCAACAATAACATTATAATAATATGATAAAAATATGAAAAAAAGTTTCATAAAAGTATTTGACTTCTGAAGTCATACGATAACCTTGTGCATTTATGTTTTATTTTTTGTCCTTTTTGGAGCTTGAAAGACGTGATCATAATGAACTGTTGTTGAATGGAAACAATCTCCTTTAGTATTTCCCGTAAAAACCAAGAGCGTCCAGCTTTGGAATGACATTCGAGTGAATGAATAATGGCGTAATGCTCATTCTGCCTGCACTATTCCTGTAAGCCCCTGTAGATTAGTGTTGCGCTGATGTGTGTGTTTTGCAGATCTTCGGGCCGGTTCAGTGCATCATGAAGTTTAAGATGCAGGAGGAGGTGATCAACAGAGCCAACAGCTCACAGTACGGCCTGACGGCGGCCGTCTTCACACGGGACGTCCATCGCGCCATGAGTGTGTCTGCGGCGCTGGAGGCTGGAACCGTCTGGTAAGAGACTCTTGCTGTTCAATTCTTTTACACTAGAAAAATACACACCTTGACATTAATCCAAATAAATACAAAATCTAGTGGTTGACCAATATGGGTTTTTAATACTGATATCTTACAGAGAAGAATGAACCGTATAAGGCAATCTAATTTAATAATAATTACTCTAATAAACTAATCTAATAATAGTCAAGGAGATCATAGGCGGAGTTTAACATTTTTACCTGAGGGGGGACCACGAGCTCCGATTTAAAAAAAAAAAATTTACATACCGTATATACCATATTTTCTACATTTCAATTATTTGTAGCCTATATAATTTCTTCTTCATTTAATCTAGTGGTTGACCAATATGGGTTTTTAATACTGATATCTTACAGAGAAGAATGAACCGTATAAGGCAATCTAATTTAATAATAATTACTCTAATAAACTAATCTAATAATAGTCAAGGAGATCATAGGCGGAGTTTAACATTTTTACCTGAGGGGGGACCACGAGCTCCGATTTTTAAAAAAAAAAATTACATACCGTATATACCATATTTTCTACATTTCAATTATTTGTAGCCTATATAATTTCTTCTTCATTTCAAATACATTTACAATTAACAATGACTGGTAGGCTATACAAAGAGTGGAATAAAAACGTATATCTTACCTAATGTAGAAGAATCCGCCTCTTTTGCTGTGTCATAATAAATATTGTAAGTGTCAGAGTTAGAGACCTCCACTCTTTTAGTTGTGGGTTTATTTAAAAAACAACAAATATCCATTTTGTTTATTTAGCATATCTCTGCAGACTAAAGCGGGAACAGAGCGAGAAGGGAGTCCAAGCGAGTCGCGAGAGTATAGAGCTTCTTTTTAAAAACTTTAATTAAAAATAATTTAGCCTTAACTTACTCATTAAAATAATAAGATTATAAAAATAAAATGAGAAAATGTGAACATATTTGTTTTATTAATAGCTCTGGCAAAATCAATCCAAACTCCGCCTATGAAGGAGATTATAGAAATAAAAAAGAAAACTTGAAATGAAAAGACAATAATAAAAAAATGTATACTTTCAGCTTTGTATAACAAAAATAAATGATATTTTTAAGTATATTAAAATAGAAAAGCGTTATTTTAAATTGCAATAATATTTCACAATATTAGTGTTTTCTTTCTGCAAATAAATGCAGCCTTAGTAAGCAGAAGAGACTTTACATTAAAAAAATATTAAAAATCTTACTGATCCCAAACTTTTCAGAGGCAGTGTATACAAACACCCACATGTATATATTAATATATGCATAATTATGTAATGTATAAATATATATATAATAGTGCTGTCAAACGATTAATCGCATCCAAAATAAGGTTTTTTTTACATGTGTGTGTATTGCGTATATTTATTATGTATATATATATAAATAAACACACATACAGCATATATTTTGTAAATATTTACATGTATTTAAATGTATATATTTACATTCATATAATTTATATCATATATAAAGATACTTAATATATAAACGTAACATATTTTTCTTAAATACATACATGCAAGTGTGTGTATTTACATAATAAATATACACAACACACACACATATATTAGGTAAACAAAAACTTTTATTTTGGATGCGATTAATCGCGATTAATCGTTTGACAGCACTAATATATAATTATAATACATAATAAAACATGCATAGTTTTGTGTCCTCTCTGACCTAAATGTATGAATTGGCCACCAGGTGGTGATGTATGGCCTTTTGCTGATAGCTGATATTTTCCAGGAGAGGTCAAAGGTCACGTCTCTTTCTGTTCTCCAGGGTGAACTGCTACAACGCCTTGCATGCTCAAGCTCCGTTCGGAGGCTTCAAGATGTCAGGAAACGGCCGAGAGCTGTGAGTGCCGCTGTCTTTACCTCCACTCATTGCAGTCTCATCATGTGAACATGCATTTCTATTAATCGTTTGGTTTCCCTGAGATCTACTTTTAGTGTTAGTAGAGATCTGTGCACCGTAGCTTTTGATTTTCACGACCATCTTCCACCCTCTTGATCTGATCCTACAATTAAACAGTTTGATATAGTGAGAATACGGAGCTCAAACTCGAGGAAAACACCTGTTTTATTCAGAGGCCAAAACGGAGCAAAAATATGCAATTTGGTGCATATGCTGATATTTATATGAACAAAAAGTAAGTAATGTAAATCAAGGAGATCTTTATAACAGTATAGCAGGCTACTGACATAAAATGATATAAATATCAGTTGTTACGCTGTATCTCTCAATATTAAGTCTCAGTAAGATGATATTTAAATGCTTAGTGATCAAAGCTCTGTAGTTTCAGAACATATAATGCAATGCAATAAAGTGATGACTGAGAGACGAACAAATAAACCTTCCTCAAAAGCCTGATGATCAAATCTGATGTATGGATAATCAAGTAAACCTAAGTTGTTTCAGTCCAGTTAATGTTCATCTTGAAATATTACTAACAATATGAAAGTTAATCTTACACTCTAAAATTGCTGGGTTAAATACAACCCAGTGCTGGGTAAAATAGGGATAAACCCAGCAATTGGGTGTCCCTATTTTACCCAGCACTTGGTTGTATTTAACCCAGCATTTTTAGAGTGTACATTTACTTTATGAAAAATCAGTAAAGATTTTACAGTACTAAAAATATAATTGTTTTACTTGCTAAAAATGTATAAACAGACGACAGAAGGCATGCAGATTGTGTTCAACAGGTCTTTCAGCAAAGTCATGATCGTGTTGATAATTTAATTTGCTTATCAAATATGATACAGTACACTCTAAAAAATGCTGGGTTAAATACAACCCAGTGCTGGGTAAAATAGGGACAAACCCAGAAATTGGGCTGTTTTGACCCAGCGGTTGGGTTACTACCCAGAAGGTTGGGTTAAACATTTAAC
>NW_015642065.1:547196-553879 GCF_001515625.1 Sinocyclocheilus rhinocerous | reverse complement strand
TCCCTATTTTACCCAGCACTGGGTTGTATTTAACCCAGCATTTTTTAGAGTGTAGGGTTAGAGTTGGAAAAGCTTATTTTCCTGTGATTATGCATGCAAATGCCCTTCACATGAACAATATTAAGAGTATCAATATTGCATGTGTGCAGGGGTGAGTATGCGCTGGCAGAATACACCGAGGTCAAAGCCATCACTATCAAACTCAGCGAGCAGCTGACACTGTGATCTGCCAATCAACAGATGAAGAAACTCTGGCTTTACCTTCAGTCTCACGTCAGCTCCTTTCTGTTTATTTCATGTAGATGTGCTGTACAGATTGAAAAGAAAGTTTGTGTTTTTTTTTACTTTTATTTAATTTGGATGTTTTATTATCAAGCAAAGTCATCCATCATCTCTCAGTATTTACTAAAATATATATATTTTATGTAGTTTTATTGCTATAGATTCACATGCAAACCATTTTCACCTCCACACAGGCTTTGCTTCTTTTGTTTTGGAGGTTCAGTTCGTCTTCGAGGTTTTAAAGGTCTCCTGTCATGGCAGCTAAAATCTAAATATGTTACCAAGGATAGTCTTTTATGTGTAAAAATCCGAGTTTCTGATTGCATTTTATAAATAATCATGTAATCCGTCTTAAACCTGAGGTTTAAATTAAATTAAGTCATCTCTGCTCCACTAGTGGCACCAAACAGAATTGCAGAAATGATGTAACTGTTACTACATTCTCTTTGTGAAGCTGAATGCAAACTGAATTGAGGAATAAATTTCTGCACTGTATATGTACAGTGTGTTGCCCTGCATATATTAATGTATAATTAGAATTAAAAGTGATTTCCTTTTCTAAATGTACATACACATCCTATGACAGGTGAATCAATGTTATTGCTTAAAATATATTGTTTACTTTGACTTATTAAATAGCTATTGATTAAAAAAAAAAAAAGCTGAATAAATAAATAAAAATTCATATGAATTATCTGTTTTTTTGTCATTTTGATCTGTTGTACAAGAAGTAAACACACACACACACATAATATATGTATGTATATATTAAATCAAATTAAGCAAGATTCATTTTAGATTTAGATACAAAATACTGATTCTTTATTTATTTTTTCCTGTATTCTTTTCGATAAAAACAATAGTTATTGAAAGGGGGGAAAAAGAAAAATGATTTCAGTCCACATCTTGATATTTTTTGTGTTTTCAGTTTTTTCAAAATAAAAACATTGAAAATAAAATAAAAAAAAATCAATAAAAAATAACAGTAAGACATACATAAAAATCTAAATTCAGCAGAAAAGGCAATAAAAAGTAGATCAAAATTGTAAAAAAAGAAAAGAAAGGTTTTAATTTGATTTCAGTCTACATCTTGATTTTTGTATTTTTAGAATTTTAAAAATACATTGGAAAAAATATTTTAAAAATGTATCAGAAAAGGCCATAAAAAGTGGAGCAAAACTGTAAAAAAAAAATGTTTTTAGCATTTTAAAAATAAAAACATTGAAAAAATATATTTTAAAAAATCAGCAGAGAAAGCTATAAAAAATGTTTTAATATGACTTGTACATTACAAAAAGAAAAAAGTTGAAAATTGTATTTAAAAAAAAAATCAAGCCCTCTGAACCCCTCTAAAAGTCTCATTGTTGAACAAATAGCCTTATATAAATCGAAATCTAGTGTGTCCTCTTTCGCAGGCTATAGATTAATGTTTGTTTCTACACCCGAGGGCCAAATGTTTGAACACGTGCACACACATACAGTGAAACATGCCTTGTGAGGACGCTCGAGGTGAAATAAACCGGGCAAATCATTTCGCTAATAATCATGTAAACAGGTTTCTGTGGGTGTATAAATATACGAGAAAGAATTTCCTTCTTTTGTTGAACACAAAAGATGATACAGTATTGTATGATACAGAATGTGGGTCACCAAACAACTGCTGGTCCCCATTGTCTTTTTTTTTTTCATAAAATATCCAGACATATTTTCGTTTGTGTTCAGCAGAAGAAAGAAATTCCTACAGGTTTGTAACAACTTTTAGGTGGGCTACAAACCTAAATGAACTGAAACAGCAGAAGTCTGCGGAAATCCCCCGGCGGGTTAGATAGAGAGCAGGCGGAGCGCAGACTGTCTGACTGGCTCTCAGCTCCTCAGGAAAGTGTGTCTCTCAGAGTCAGATCAGGAAGTAGAGATCTGTGGTGTGATCCGCGCGAATCCGCCGAACTCATCCAAACCGAAAGCAGCAGAGGCGCCCCGCTTTAGTCCGCGGTTTACAGCACAGGTCTTGTATTCAAGTGTGTGGTAAGTACGCTAAACTATCTTCTGATGTTGACTAGACTCTGCATACTCACCTCAACTGCGTTATTCGCGACGCGACGCGACGCAACACGCGCACAGCCTTGTTTGTAGATCTAGCACGTCGTGCAGCGTTTAGCGTGCAGGTGAGATACGCTAAACAGACGAACAGGTGAGACTGGGGCAAGTTGTCACACGGGGAAGTTGCCACAAATCTCAGTAACTCTGAGGTTTGGAGTCAGAAGTCCATAGGTGTGTTTGTTTGTTTGGTTTTTTTCTAGCAGTGGTTTTGCACGTTGAAGTGTTCGTGCTGTTCATGAATCGTTTCGTTTTTGTGATCGTTTTAATGCTTAAAGTTTGCATATAGTTTCCATTGTGACAACTTACCCCGTACATCCGCCTGGGACCCAGGCATAGACTTCTGTCCTCTGTAGAGGACATTATATTTGAGTGAATTTCTCTGAGACCCTACATGCCACAGTTTTAAGTCTAGATGTCCTGTACAGAGCACATTCAGGGATTTTTTTTTTGGAGATATCAGATGTTTGGAGTTTGATCATAAACACTCCCTCTCCTTGGTCTTTTAAAATGACTTGAATTGACAGAATGATCAAATTTAGCACTCATATGGTAATATTTTGTGATTATCATTTAAATCTGGCAAATTTTCAAATTGTCCGCCTGGGACCCAGGCATAGACTTCTGTCCTCTGTAGAGGACATTATATTTGAGTGAATTTCTCTGAGACCCTACATGCCACAGTTTTAAGTCTAGATGTCCTGTACAGAGCACATTCAGGGATTTTTTTTGGAGATATCAGATGTTTGGAGGTTTGATCATAAACACTCCCTGTCCTTAGTCTTTTAAAATTACTTGAATTGACAGAATGATCAAATTTATCACTCATATGGTAATATTTTGTGATTATCATTTAAATCTGGCAAATTTTCAAATTGTTTGTCGTAAAAAGAAAAACATCTTGTGTTGTGGGTTTCAAATCGGAATATGGATTTTTGTTATATGAAACGGCATCATTTTCACACATGTCTTCTGTAGAGGACACCAGGACAAACGGCATGTTAATCAGGAATTTTAGGGAAACACAGGAACATTAATATGCTAATTAGAATCAGTGTATAGATACATTGTATAGAATGGGAATACCAATTTCTGGACATTTTACGCACATATTGCATAATGGTATATCAAATCATTCTGTTATATCTTTCATAACATTGAGAATCATCTTTGTACAAAATTTGGTTAAAAATAGCCTGAAACCTAAAAACTGGTTGGTGAATGAAAAAAATAAAACATTGTTTTTGGCTATTCATGCCTTTTCATGTCTATTTCTATTTATTTTTTTAATAACTCAGTCCTGGCGTCCTCTACAAAGGACTTAAAATATGAATAAAAATGTTTTTTCTCCATTTGTTTCTTATGCTCCAACCAATGTAATGACATAAAAAAAAAAAAAAAATTAACCCAAAAAAATGTCTGGTCCTCAGGAGGATATTGTGACAGCATGACCTGCTATTGGGCCAGAGTGTGTTCAGTGGGCCAAATTATTTGGGGATAACAATATAAATGTTTAATAATTCATATTTTTGCAGTTAAAGTTTGTGTCTAAAGCAGATTAAACGTTTAAAATTAAACACGCAGTGGGAAAGAATCACTGCAGTGTATGTGACAACTAGCCCCGGTGTCTTCTACTTGACTAAGCAGAGTTGTAAACTTTAATAGCTGGAGTATAATTCTGGCCAGTTAAGTACTGGTACCATTCGATACTTTGATGTGGTGTTGAATGTTTACTATGGTATGCTTGATTTCATGGGACACACGTCCATTCTTTCAAAACATTTAATTACAAAATGAGAGTCAAAATGTGTCGGGTCGTACCAGCGCTGCAGAGGTCACTGGTTAAAATTCAATGTAGCCTACTGTAACTCACAAAAGAAAGCTTGTTTTGTGTGTAACCAAATGACCAATGACCTCAAGCCAAGGAAAAATGAGTCACGTCTTTAGCTGGCACAACACTCTGAAAAAGGGTTTTGCTGGATGCGCCGGCTTCTTGCGGTGGATTGTAGACGTCTGGAAGAACTGGTCAAATGGACAGCTGGCCTATGGATTGGGCTGGCTTCTTGCTCTCATAATTGAAAGCGAAATATCAGTAGACTTCCTTAACATTGGACTTCTTTAAAAAGATTGGCAGTGGCGTTATGTTCGAGGAACTGCAAGTCTCAGATGCCTGTTGTGTCGCTTCCTTGTTGGATTTTCATATTCAAAATGAATCATCATATTCAAATAAAACATTGTTCACAAACTGCTATTTCTGAGAGAGAACGGATATTCAACAAGAGAAAACACAGTTTTGGACTTGCACCGTTGGAAGAGTGCATTTCAAAAGAAGAAGATCACAAAGACAGTTTTTTGCTTTTTTTTTTTACAACCTGTACTAATAAATGAGACCAGGAATGTGCATTAAAAAGAGTTTAACTTTATTTCATGTTGCCTTTAATGTCAAAAGCAACAAGTCTGTGACATGTTTTATGATTTACCTTAATGCAGTCAGTGTTTATCTTTAATGAAGCAATGCAATTAATATTCCAAAATGATCAATATTCTGTTGCATTCTTCATAATGTTGTCTGGTTACGTTTCACTTGTCTACCAGTTTAAACAGTGTCTCTGCGTTTTGTTTTGAAGACAAACAAATGGATGGATGTCATGCAGTCTGTTCCTGAAGGGGCATTTTATGTATCTTCAGTCAAAAAAGACGTCTTCCGAATGACACGGCAGCTTGCAGCCTGAAATATGTCGTCGTACTGGTACGTCAAAGAGACTGCGGATCCAGGCGGCAGCACCAGCAGCATGGAGGAGCAAGCTGGTAAGAAACCTTCACACATCCAGCAGGGTGCAAAAGTAGTTTTAAATTAAATTAAAAATCATGAAAAAATTCTAATATTGAATAAATAATTGTAATAAATAAATATTATTAATAGTATAAATAAATTATTAATAATAAATACATATTAAATATTTAAAGTGATTATTTGATATTTCGGTATCAATACTAAATCAATAAGATAGGTGACAAATAAGCAGCCTCAAAAGATAACTGCTAAATGAATCTTTCAAGCATAAATATATAAACAACAGCACTTCTCAGTGCTCCATACTCAGTAAAACTGAATAGATCCAAATAAAATTTTATTTTTTATTATTTAACTATTACTGAATAACTACTATTGCATTATACAAAATGTGCAATCTACCTAGAAAAAGCGAAACATTACATAGAACAAGTGTCAAGATTTATTACTTTGCATTTACACTTTGCATTTTCACTTTAAATGCAAACTATACAGTTTGCATTTAATGCACAGATCTTTGACATAGGCTGTAGTATCAGTTTATTTCCCCCCATCCGTTACATTGCTTATCACTGTCGGATTCTTTGCAATGTGTATTATGTTCATAGAGTGCTCCCATTATAATCCCTGAAGCGGACAACACTGCACAATGAATCTCTTATCTGCATTGTGTTGTTTTTTTATAATGCAGGGATTCATGAATGTGCTTTGGCTGAACTCGTTTAGAGGTCGCTCTATACAAACTCCAGCGTTTTCAACACTGTTGAGTGGATTCGGACCATCTGATTGGTCATTACGTTCACATGCTCAACAGAAATGTCCGTGATTGGCTACTTTGCTCAACGCTGCAAAAACACATCATAAATAGAAACCTTTGATGCTCTTCACAGAGCGCTCACACAAATACACACTGGAGCATCAACATTATATCAATATTCACGATATTATCTTATATTGCCATCACAATTATCTTGCAGAGTGAGTTTTATCTGTTTGCTCCAGCTTGTTGTCACATTTGCTGATATTGCATCAGTTTGAGTTACACTGCCGCACACAACTGAAATACCGAAACGAGCCAAATCATGATATTCAGGGTCTTAAAAAGTCTTAATTCACCTTAAATCGGAGCAGAAAGTCTTAAATTGATAAAGTCATGGCACTGCAAAAATGAATATCTTCCTCAATCAGGGTATCTTCCGATCATTAATTTTTTTATTTAATATTGAAATCTGAAAAATGAAAAAACGGCACATATTTCGTTTTTCAATTGTTCAAACAAAAGGGATAGAAAATGAATATGCAACTTGAATATTCGATCTCTACATGTGGGCGGGAATGAGACGCCCCTCTCCGCTGATTGGTCAACCAAACATTACAACATAATAATAGTCCTAAAAAAACGTAATAATAGTCATCCGCTTCTATTGATTCTTAACATGTTTATTTCTACTACATTTAATCTCTTTCTCTTCATCAAACAGCCAGATTAACGAATGGCTTGACACAAACCGTA
>NW_015642065.1:524447-547180 GCF_001515625.1 Sinocyclocheilus rhinocerous | reverse complement strand
AGAGATCAAATGTAGTAGAAATAAACACGTTAAGAATCCATAGAAGCGGAGGACTATTATTATGTTTTTTTAGGACCATTAAATGTTTGGTTGACCAATCAGTGGAGAGGGGGATTAATTACCCATTTTATTGCAACTACATTTCATATTTTTCTCAACAAACTGACTAATGAATAGCTCGACACAACTATATTGAAAGTAGAAAAATGAGAAAACTGCTCCTTTTTTGTTTTTTTTTGTTTTTTTTTCAAAAATTGAAAAAAGAGAATTCAGCTTAAATTTTCTTTTTTTGCTCGGGTAGAAAAATTAATAAACAGCATGAATATTTGATTTCTAAACCGTGGCAGAGTCTAGACAGGGCTTTCTTCTGTGTAGACCAGCGGTTCTTAAAGTGATAGGGGGTCTGCGAAATAATTTGCTATAGCCTAAAGTATATCCAGACTGTAAAGTCGCTTTTTTTATCATGCTACATAGGCCTACTGTGATTTATTCCAAAGTGACTTATATGATGCATTTAACGTCAAATAATCTAAATGAAGCCTTTTAAAAGACAAGTATTCCCTGTGGTTCATGTAGTCGCGTCTGTCTGCTTATTGAGTTTATTTAACCCATCGCAATTTATTGGAACTGTGTGAACTAGAGTGACTACTCACCTTAATGTTGTTCTAAAGGCTTATTACTTAATAACACAAAAATGTCCTGCTCGCACTTGCCAATTAAATGGCAGAGAATGGTGACTTTAGGTTTTGTTTTTTTTAGTTTTTAAGCGGATGCATATCTGTCGTAAAATAATCATATGCATCTTGTGGCGTATATTCCAAGCATTCTGAAGGTATACTGAGGGTTTGGTGAGAAACAATCCGAAATGGCAAGTTATTATATTTTATGAAAATCTTGCGTTGCAGTGCACAAGTGCATATCCTTTTGAGATATCAATTATAATAAATTTTAATAAAACACAAGACTACATTATATAACTCTAACAGTAGGCTATTTAATATCTGTTGTTCTCCAGTTGTCAGTCAGAATGACAGTTCTTGCGTGAACATAGGCCTATACTGTATATACCCAAGCCAATTTATTATTCCTTCCTTTTTGTCTTAGTGTTTAAAATATTTATTTTGAAACAAATTAATTAATTAATTTCTTAATTAAACAAACAAACAGACTTACTGGGTGAGCAGGGTAGGCTATGACAGCTGTCATATCATACCCTGCCATGCCCAGCTGATGCAAAGAATAGAATTTATATCTACACAGAAGAAAGCCCTGTCTAGACTCTGCCCAGGTATGAGTTGTGTCGATACTGCAGAAGAACTGATGATGGCACGGTTTGATCTTTGGCTGACCAATCAGCAGAAAGGGGTGTTTAATTCCCGCCCACATGTAGAAATCGAATATTCAAGCTGTTTATTCATTTTTCTACCCCTGAACGAAAAAAGAAAATTTAAGCTGAATTCTCGTTTTTCGTTTTTTTCCAAAAAACGAAAAAGGAGCCGTTTTCTCATTTTTCCACTTTCAATATTAAATCAAAAAACGAATGATCGAATGATACACGGATTTTCCTCCCCTTCATCAAGATACATTTACATGAGATGCAAATGAAGATATCTGAAGACTTTACTTTCCTTTTTTTTCTTTTTTTTTTATGCTTAAAACAGGAACATATATCGGTCAATGATAAGTTGATTTTTCTGAGCCCATTTGCACATATTTGTTCGTTTTAATCCATATTAATAATTATTTCCATCTTGTAGTTAATCTGTTTTTGTACACATTATTGATGTATTCTGTTTCCTTCAATGTATTCCTTAAATTTCTTTTCTTTGTATATTTTGTCACATTTGTCACTTTATTCAGTGTTCATTTTGGACCCTATCTGGCAGTAATCTACTTGCAAAAAAAAAAAAAAACATCTCACACAGACAGATTCACAGTAGATCCTCTATAAACCCTAAAAACAGTGACATTTTTCTCAGCGAAGGCATGAAGTCAGAGAAACTTCCTCATTGCTTTACAAACGGCATGTTGCCAGTGCATGTGGTGTAGTTTGTTGAATCAGTCATTTTGCATAATCATACCACTATGAATGTTAATATTTCCCTCTGAGAGAAACACCAGTTTCAGCAACTTTACTGTGTCATGTGAGAGTCTGGTATTGTGGCACTGAGAGTGATATAAAATGGGCCTGGTGTAGCATGTAAGGAGCAGCGTGTATATGGTTTTAGTTGTTCTTTTCACCCCTCTGAAACCTGAGACACCATCTGTAGTGCAGTTATGGTTCGAGGAACTTCACAGTCTGCACAGTGTATATAGAAATATGAAGTGAAACTTGGCTGGTCTTCAGATAGGTGTTTATAGCAGCGAACGTCACTTCCTCTCACATATACTTAAATGGTTAGTTCACCCAAAAATGAAAATTAGTCCATAAATTACTCACCCTCCGAACCGTGAGTAAGTTGAACCGTTCCACCCCTAATGGGTGCTTTTTATTTCACTTCTTTTGGACTGATGCATGCAACACCAGCTGAGTGGCATTAAACAGCTTGAAAGATCAAAGACAATTTTTAATATAACTCTGACTGGATTCGTCTGAAAGAAGAAAGTCATATACACCTAGGATGACTTGAGGGTGAGTAATTTATGGGCTAATTTTCATTTTTGGGTGAACTAACCCTTTAAGTTTGAATGTGAGATTGGTCTGTATGTTAGCATTATATGTACAGTGTGTTCAGCTCTCAAACTGTATTCAGATTTGGCTACTGATTAATATAGGCATGACCACAGATTCATAGCTGATTGTGCTCAATCTCATTTGTTTTTGATAACTGACTAATAGCTGCTAATATCCAATTTTGAATTAGCCAAAAACAGCTTTTTAAATATGCACTAGCAATCAAAAGTGCTAAACTGCTAAAACTAGTTTTGTAGACATATGTATTTTGGATTTGCTAAGCAGTTTTTATCACTACTATATATATCAATTTGTGTTATTTCATAGTTGTGATAAATTCATTTATTAATCTATCTATCTATCTATCTATCTATCTATCTCTATATATCTCTCTCTCTTTCTCTCTCTCTCTCTCTCTCTATATATATATATATATATATATATATATATAGCTGGTAAGAAACTTTATATATGAATAAATACATGTATTTTATCTGTTTATTTATTTATTTATTGAATATTTAGAGACATTTATTTTAATTTATGTTTTGTTTTAATATTATGCAGATTTTGGATTTATATATATATATCCATTTGTGTTATTTAATAGTTTTGATAAATTAATTTATTAATATATAATGCGTTACATATTTCCTTTTTTTAATTGATCAAATATATAGGAACTCTACAGCAATTCACTGGCTTTATTGGTTACATTGTCACTAAATTTGATCGTTTTTTATTGGTGGGCGATTTTAACATTCATGTTTGCTGTCAGTCAAATCCTTTGTCGAGGGAATTTCTTAATATAATTGATGCTTTTAACCTGATACAGTGGGTTAAAAGCCCCACTCATATCCTCGGTCATACTCTGGACCTTGTTCTTTCTTATGGGGTTGATCTTACTGATGTTACAGTTTCTGATTATATGCTCTCTGATCACAAGCCTATTTTATTTTCCATGTCTCTTCCGAGTCTTTCTCGTGTCTCTACTAAAGTAATATCTCTGTCTCGGGTTTATTCTCCTCAGTTCAGTGTAAATTTTAATCAATCCTTTGCAAAGTCTTGTTCTCATTTACTTCTGGACTCTCCCTTATCGGACTTGGATGCGGAAGAACATCTGAGTCTGTTAAACAGTGCTTGGCTTAATGTAATGAATGTGACTGCTCCGTTAAAGCCTCTCAAGCACAAACCTAAATCTGAATTGTGGCATACTGCTGAAACTCGGCTGCTAAGGCAAACATGTAGAAAGGCCGAACGTAAGTGGAAAAAGGACAATTTACACATTTCATTACAGTTGTTCAAAGATAGTTTATTGGCTTATCAGAGAGCCGCCAAATCGGCTAAGGCGACCTATTTTTCTAATTTGATTCAACATAATCAGTCCAGACCCAAGGTCTTGTTTTCTGTTATAAATTCTGTTGTCAATCCCCCTATCAATACTATGTCTGTTGCCTCTGTCGCTCTTTGTGAAAGCTTCTCAAGGTTTTTTAAGGATAAAGTAGTTAAACTAGGACTGGTAGCTTATACTTCCCCTATTGAGCTGCCTCTCCCCTCGCCGTTGACTGCATCTTGGGATGTTTTTGAAGCTGTTTCCTTTCAGTCACTCAAAGACAATATTGCCAAGCTGAAACCATCCTCTTCTTCATATGATGTTATCCACCCTAGATTTTTAAAACATATTGTTGATTCAGTTGGACCGGGCCTAGTGTCCTTTTTTAATAAGTGTCTTTCAACTGGTGTGGTTCCTGCTCATCTGAAAGTGGCCACTGTCACACCTCTCCTCAAGAAGCCTTCACTTGATCGGTCTGTTTTTAAAAATTATCGCCCCATCTCTGTTTTACCATTTATTTCTAAGGTTTTGGAAAAGATTGCGTCTTTCCAACTTCAGGAAGCGCTTTGGTCAGTCTTGTGGCTGTTTTAAATGTGCTATATAAATAAAGTAAACTTAAACTTAAACTTATAGAGGCATTTATTTTTTTTTTTTCTATTTTTATGTGGAATGTTGAAAATAGTCATAATAAAGAATGAGTTGGTCTCCAAATCTATATAAATAAATGTATTTATTTATTTATTGAATATCGAGAGGCATTTATTTATTTTAATTTGTATTTTATTTTAATATTTCTATATGCTGAATATTGAAAGTAAAAAAAAAATGGGGTCTGGATATATAATTTTTTGCAACATATAAATCAAATTATATTGTGGTAGTTATTTAACAGTGGCACCTTTTCCTCAGGGAGTATTATGTGTGACAAAAAATTGCTAAATGCTTCAGTCATCATATGAAACAAATCTCAACTTCTGATTCAAAATTTGATGATAATTGTTGTTGGTCAATTAACAACAACAACAACAAAATTTGATTTGGTCCAAACAACTATATTTTTCTATGACCCTATAGCATTGAATTTATTTAATACACGAGTTTCACAATTTGAGTTGAATTACTGAAATAAATGAACTTTTCCACGACATTCTAATTTATTGAGATGCACCTGTATATGGAGTTTCTGTGCTGTGCTCGGTTGCATTTTTCCGGAAAACGATGAAGTAAGCATCCCACAAAAAACAGTCAATATCCCCCCAGAGGTGAAACCTCATGTCATAGGTGTTGGGTTTCCATTTTCCTGCCGACTCAGCATCAGCAACACCGTTGCCATTAGCAACCGTGAGTTCGCGTGCGTCCATCGGTGTGTGTGTTAGCGCGGCTCATGTCTGAGTCCTGTCACGTCTGTGTGTGTGTGTGTGATTGAGTGTGTCGTCTGGTCTCGTGTGACAGAAACACACGTTGCAGAAGGAGGCCAGTGTGCTAATCTGGTTTAGTGCGGCTTGAGCTGTAGCTGCAAACCCAATCTGAGGTCCTCTATAGGGAGGGACAGAGACACAGCAGCCGGCCGTGAGGGTTGGGTTTCACTCTTCAATGTGTATGCAGTGTAAGATAACCTTGCCATTAAGGACAGCACACAGGGAGGAGACGGGAGGCTCATTGTGTGAAGCATCATTTCACTCTATAGGCACAGAGTCGGGCTAATGCTCACAGGTACTGGACGTACATCGAGCCTCTGGACTTCTGACAGACAATAATGAGATGATTGCCGGATAGATCCGGGCAGAATGATAAGGTACGTTTGCATTGTGAATGTCTCGTTTTTCAGCGTTTCAGGTCAGTGTGAATTGTGGTTAGGAAGTGATAGCATTGGTGAACCTTTCATTGACTCAATGCTTTCAAATTCTGTAATTGAATTCTCTGAACTTATAAGAGAGATTGCGCTTTAACAAGGAAGTCGTTTATTTTTTGTTTCTTAGATTTCTTTGTTGGCGTCACTCACATTGTCTGATTTGTCACGTGGTTTAAATGGTCTTGATAGCTTGTTCTTTTCTTAGTTGAAGTTAGTCGAAAACAAGATTTTAGTGTCTCTTCAAAAATTTCTATATTTTAAGGGGATTAAATGTGATCAAAAAAAGCTTTTTGCACTGGAGAAAGAATGAAAAAAGTGTAATTTAGATGACTTTGATCTAATCAGCAGATTCTGAGTAAGTGTTAATGTGTCTCATTTATATGCTAATGAGTGTTTAAGTGACTTTTCAAGAGCTGAAATTCAAGAGGTTTGCATTGTGTCACATTTAGACTTGAGCTAAAATTACATCTTGATATTTTTCAGGCTTTAAATACATTTAACATATATCTCAATATTTGTGCATTTATATACGCAGTATGCCATGTTGAGACTTTAGTGAACATTTAAGAGTGATTATGCAAATGAATCATTAAGTCAGATTTTAAATTGATTCATTGAAACTGACAGTTCAAACTAAAGCGCATTAAAGGAAAATGTGCTCACTCTCAGATCATCCAAGCTGTAGATGAGTTTGTTTCTTCATGGGAACAGATGTGGTGAAATATAGCATTGCATCACTTGCTCACCAGTGGATGCTCTGCAGTGAATGGGTGCCGTCAGAATGAGTCCAAACAGCTGATAAAAACATCACAATAATCCACACCACTCCAGTCCATCAGTTAATGTCTTGTGAAGTGAAAAGCTGCGTGTTTGTAAGAAACAAATCCATCAAGACATTTTTAACTTCAAACGGTTGCTTCTGACTAAAGTACAAGTCCATAATCCATAATTCTGCTAATGAATCAAACTGACCAACTCTAACACAATTTTTGATTTTATATAATTAGCAAAATCATTGCAAATGTATTGTGAATATACAAAATATTGCTCAGCCCAATGTTGACAGTGACTCTCAATTTTTATCTTCACATGAATCATATTGAAAGTAGAAATTAGTAGAGAGACACATTACTGAATGAACATAGCCAGAAGTGATAACACCATTTTCTTGTGCATGATCTGGAATCTCTACGCACTGAAAGTTTGATTTGAATGGATGAAAGATGTATTTTGTACAGCTGTTATTGTCTGTTGATCAGAAGAAGTCCACTGAAAGTCAGTAACATCCAGAAAAGCTCCAGAGTGTTTGAGAACATTTCCAGTCTGGAACACAACACACTTTTGATTTAGTAATTAGCTATTTTTTTTTAATTACTGCCATTTTTATCTATAATTTTCAGTTATTAATGTGTTTAAAGTCTCCAATTTTAACATTTATCTGTCTGCCTATCTAATATGATTAATTACTGAAAAAAATACATTTAATTTAAAAATAACAAAAACAACAAAATTGCTGAAACTTAAACTAAAAATTCAAGTGTAAACAGAAAATATAAAAAATAAAAGCTCATTTTACAGTTTTGACATTACCATGTTACAGAGTTAATGATACGGTAACTCCAATAAATACACAACACAAATATTGTTTAAATTGTCTGTGTTTAATTATTTAATGAAATATTAGGGTATTTATAGTCTACGATTCTCCCATTTGATCTTTTTCACTGCATCTTTTTCTGATGCATTTTGCTGTTTTTTTTATTATTTTAAGTTACAGTATGTGCCTTGACGTTATAGTGAAAATTCTCTCATTTAATCACCCACTAGTTGTCCCAAACTTGCATGAGTTTCTTTCTTCTGTTGAACACAAAAGAAGACATTTTTAAGAATATTGGTAGCCAAACAGTTGCCCTTAGCCATGGACTTCTATAGTATTCCATGGTATGTCAATGGCTACCGGCAACTGTTTAAATGAGTAAATTTTTGGACGAACTATCCTTTTAACACGCATTCACACTGACAGTGACACAAGTTATTCGTTTTAATAGAGAGTTGGTGATTTGAAGCGACTCACTCAAGCCACTTTGGTGATGAAGCAAACCTTGATCCGTATTTATGCTTATATGTCCTTCACAGTAGGAGCATCTTAAAATCTGTCTAGGTTTCTAGCTTGTTAGATTTCAGAGCAGAGCTATTGTCTTGGCTTTGGTTTTTTCCTCCAGGTTGATTTGTTCTGGGTGGGACGTGAGCTAAGCCTGTATTGATGCAGGCTGGATGTCTAATGGTTACCCTCCCTCAGGCTTTCTCCAGCCGCTCATCAGAAAAACGTTCTCAATTATTCATATGAGCCTCTTCTATTAAAGCGCACAGGCACTTACCCACAGCTCCGGCTCCTTTACATCGGAGCAGACCTGCTGTTAATGGAGCAGTGTCTGCCGACGGCCACATTTGCCAGATAAATGTTAAAGGGCTGGATGGAGTAATGTGAATAATAGGAGGGAGTGATTGATTTAACCTTCACTGCCCTCTTGGATTGGTATCATTACACTCCCGCACACCGTAGTCCGGCCGCTGATCTACACAGAGCAATGACAACTCATGATTCAATAATCACACAGACTAATAAAGCTTGCCCTAAAATGATCATTCGGTCTCAATTACTCACCCTCATGTCATTTTAATTCTAACAACACCATAAAAGCCTCGTGCTCTATATTTCAAGCTTCTGAAGTTAAATTATCTATCTATCTATCTATCTATCTATCTTAGTTCTGTCAAATGATTAATCGTGATTAATTGCATCCATATCGTTCTATCTGAAGTTTTAAAATAGTTTTCTATTAACTGTTGTTTTCGTTAATTGAAATAAAGCTGAAATAAAATGCAATTTTTAGATGAAAAACAAAAAACAAAACAAAAAAACTAATTGAAATGTTGCCTTAGCAACTAACTGAAATAAAATAAGTTACCGTACTAACGTTGGAAAAAATTAATTTAAAGCTTGAAATTGAAACATAAAAAACAAATAAAAATTCAACTAAAATTCAAATGAAAACAATAAAAGCTAATTCAAAATATTAATAAATAATATTATAATAATTAATACTAAAATAATCTCTCTGTCTGTCTATCTGTTGGAATTATACCTGTCATTTTATTCATATTTAGCTGTATTTTTAGAATAAATTTAGTGGACGTGTGCTTGATGCATGAAATCTTTTTTAGCATCATCAGGATTTTTAGCCTTTATTTTTTAGAAATTTTTGTTTTTATTTTTTATTTGATAGTTTTGAGTAGTTTTAATCACCCTTTTGCCTTTGCTAGTTCATTTTAAATGGTGGATTTAAAGAATTATCAAAATGCCACATAAAATAATTTTAGATTAAGTTTTGCATGTCACCACAGAGCATGTCAACTTCCCAAAAAATATTTCATGCAAACTACAGTACCAGCATACATGCCTTTTTTATTTTAAGTGTGTTTTGTGTCCAGATTTTTTGTGTGTGTGTGTTTGCTTTTAGACATGTTTGGATCTGCAGCGCTTGTGTGTGAGTATCACTATCCATTCAGTCTCCCCAGATCTTCCTGATCTCACTCCCACCCCTGAGTAGGTGCTCTTTACATCAAAGGTGAACATGGAAGAGCGCCGCTCCACAAATACACACGCACCAGTCCTGGGGGAAAGGCATGTGAATTCTTTATGAAGCTGACCTGATTCCCGGCTGCTCCCTCGCCTCCTGTATCTGGGGCTCATTTCCCATCGTGTCGTCTTCATTTTAGCATGAAGTTCGTTCTCTTGTACTGAGTGTTTTGTTTGTTTCTGGTGGCTATGCCCCGTTCGCAGGCGTTCCTGCGATGGGAGCCAAGCAGTCGGCGGTTGGCAGCGTTCCCTTGAGTCATTCGCCCACTCTGAAGAACATCCAAGAGGCCTATACGGACGGCGAGGACCAGAGGGCACGCGAGTTAATCCGGCTTTCCTGCGAGAATAACGGTGGAGTGGGACCGGATGGGGTGAGTTTGATCATTCGCTCACTTTATACTCTCATTTTTGACTGAACATTGCAAAACATAAGCACTGAAGTTAAGCGGGTGCATTGTGCATGCAGTTCACCTGCTGACGGACCAGCATATATTGTGTTTTGGAAGCTGCTATGGGGGTTTGGCAGCAGACGGGCTTTTTGTGGCAACATCAAAACATTTCTCAGTCCTGTCCAGAGCATGATGGCCAGGTGGGCGTCCCATAATGCCAAAGGTGAACATGGAAGAGCGCCGCTCCACAAATACACACGCACCAGTCCTGGGGGAAAGGCATGTGAATTCTTTATGAAGCTGACCTGATTCCCGGCTGCTCCCTCGCCTCCTGTATCTGGGGCTCATTTCCCATCGTGTCGTCTTCATTTTAGCATGAAGTTCGTTCTCTTGTACTGAGTGTTTTGTTTGTTTCTGGTGGCTATGCCCCGTTCGCAGGCGTTCCTGCGATGGGAGCCAAGCAGTCGGCGGTTGGCAGCGTTCCCTTGAGTCATTCGCCCACTCTGAAGAACATCCAAGAGGCCTATACGGACGGCGAGGACCAGAGGGCACGCGAGTTAATCCGGCTTTCCTGCGAGAATAACGGTGGAGTGGGACCGGATGGGGTGAGTTTGATCATTCGCTCACTTTATACTCTCATTTTTGACTGAACATTCACATAAGCACTGAAGTTAAGCGGGTGCATTGTGCATGCAGTTCACCTGCTGACGGACCAGCATATGTTGTGTTTTGGAAGCTGCTATGGGGGTTTGGCAGCAGACGGGCTTTTTGTGGCAACATCAAAACATTTCTCAGTCCTGTCCAGAGCATGATGGCCAGGTGGGCGTCCCATAATGCGTTACTACAAGCTCTGTGGGGAAAAAAAGCATCCACAATATATTATGATGCATGCAATATTGAAAAGTATTGCTGAAAATAGTTAAATGAAATTTGCTGCTTGTGTAAAACTCATCAAAATGAGAATTGAAATACAATATCGAACCAGTTTTGGTTACACATTGTAAGTGGCCACATACACACTGTAAAGTTTCAGTGACAACCGCATTTAAATACAGGAGTGAATTCCCTAAATTACAGTTGTGTGTGTGTGTGTGTGTGCAGAATGTGTACAAATTAATTTGTCTGTCTTATTTAACCCATGTAAAGTTACGTCTTTGGGGCATGACTTTTTTGGGGGCATGGCTTGTGTGACTCTCCTTGAGTTTATCTCTATTTCTCAACGCCAAGCTTAAACTACATATCAATCAGTTATGCAACACATCTAATTTTTGCATTATTGGCTGATATGTTAAATAAAGCATATCAGTTTAAGCAAATCAAGTCACTTTACCTGTAAACGCGGTTGTTGACTCGTCTCTCTTCAAGATGCAGTGCCGTAATGGAAGTCTTGCATGCACAAGATGAATATCGGTGAATCCGATATCACAAAACTGATATCCGATAATGGAAAAATGCTTTAATATCGGTAAAACCAAATATCGGTCATACTCTAGTTTGGATTTAAGTTTACTATAGGCTTGTTCTTATTTGCTGTTTTTTATAGCGAGATCTGGCAACACGAATGAGTCCAGACGTACCTCGTTCCCTGTCATTTCCTGCACCACAACTCTGATATGCATTTAAATATGTCAATAACATTTAGTTGTTCAGTTCGGTTCCATACACACTGCGTAGAATTTCTATAAATGAGGTTGTTAATACCTGCATTTTCAGGAGTTAATTCGGTTGTAGAATGCAGTCACTTCTGTAAATTACTGAAGTGTTTGTGTAGAGAACAGGATTCAGCAATAAAAAATGAATTGACACCTGAATTTATCTTGTGTACGTGGCCAGTAAGTAGTCTATTAGCAGACACTATTATAATTTTTTTTTTATTTTAACGGTAAAAGACTGTAAAGATCCTACGATAAAAACTGTCAATTGGTTAACAGTAAGTTTCTGTAAACTGTAATGGATCTAATCGTACATATCATGTAAATTT
Organism: Sinocyclocheilus rhinocerous; assembly: GCF_001515625.1. Classification (NCBI taxonomy): domain Eukaryota; kingdom Metazoa; phylum Chordata; class Actinopteri; order Cypriniformes; family Cyprinidae; genus Sinocyclocheilus; species Sinocyclocheilus rhinocerous. The sequence continues at coordinate 535,311 of NW_015642065.1, read as the reverse complement.
AAAAATTTACAGTTTTTGGAAGTGAAAAACAGGAAGTCATCTTAGAGTTTACCAGTGTTTGTATTTGTATGTATAACACCATGTGCACCTTTTATATATTAGTATTTACCTCAGCTTAAAAGCTATTTGTGTTCGAAAATTCATCATGTGACTTTTTCTTTACCACCTGTGTTTTTAAGGTCGTTGTCCATATATAATAAAGGTTTAGTATATAAACATTATTTTACTGTAAATTTATGTTCAATCTGTAAAACTTAACATTTTGCTACCATTTTTTTTTTACAGTAAAGTTCTGGCAACCACAGCTACCATTTTTATTTTGTTGTGTATTTCACATAGAGTTGCTTGTAAATTGTGGATGGTTGCCAGGTTGGTGCTTTGTTGTAAAGAAGCACCTGTGCACTTACAAATGCAATAACACATAGTTCACAACAAGTTCCTGTAGCTCAAACAATAGATCATGCCACTGGCAACGCCGAAATCATGGGTTTTTTGATAAAATGATAAATTTGAACTGATGAAATGTGCAACTTAAATTCAATGCAAGTTGCTTTGGATTAAAGTGCCAAATATAAATGTAAATATTGTGATGCCAAAGTCATGGGTTCAATTACCAGGGAATGCATGAACTGATAAAATGCATCTTCCGTGTGCATGAATATAAATGTAAGTTGCATGATTTGAGGTACAGTATTAGCTTGAAGCTAACAGTGTACAGTAAATTATGCACCAAAGTTTAAAGGGAAGAAGATATCTTGAAGAATGCGGGTAGCCAAGCACTTGCTGGCAGCCATTGACTTCCATAGTTTGGAAAATAATACTATACTATAGAAGTCAATGGGAACAGTCAACTGTTTAATTTCCCACATTCTTCAAGATATCATCTTTTAACAGAAGAAAGAAAACTCATAAAAGTTTTGGAACAACCTGAGAGTGAGTAAATGATAACAAAATGTTCATTTTTGGGTGAACCATCCCTTAAATGCTAAGGATTAGGTTTTTGTTCTAATGATTAACCCTAAGAATGAGCAATAGTCAAGTATCCGGCTTGGCTTAGTATAAGATTGCATGAGCTTTTCTGATCTGCATCAGCAGGGGAAGCGTGCACTGAAAGCATGCTTGTGAAACCCTTGATACTTCTCACATACACACACACAATACTGTGCTAAAGGGAAGGCAGAGCCTTTTAACAAGTATTGAATATCACAGCTTTTTTCTCACATGCTTCTCTCAGTTTTCACCTTCATGCTTGATGTGTAAAAAAAAATACAGTGCACGCATTAATTATGTGCCTTTTAAAACAGTAGAAACCCATTATGGACCTGCCATAGACTCAAAACACTACAATGGCTTGTGTTTACAGTCTGTGATGCTGATAAGTGGATGGTGTTCTGTTATGGTTTTAACATTAAAACATGTTTTGGCCTGTAAATCTGCTCTAGTGGACGTAATATTAAATATAAAACAGCAACAAAACCAGCTCAAATCATTTGAATATGATGAGGCTTTGCTCTGGATTTTGAGGTGTATCATTGTGTATAATTTCTTCTAAACAAAAGTACTTCCTCCTGTCACAGCTTAATATGCAGAAATAACATAAACCATTTGCATGTTTATTTCCCTGTTGTGTAAACACTGTGACACTGATCTGTTTGTTTGAACCACCTGACTATGTTAAGATTTGGCTCAACCAATGACGTGAGTTCGAGGCGGGACTATCTGTTTAACTCGACCAATGGCAGACAAGGAGAGTGTTTGGATATAAAACTGTCATTATGTTGGTTCCTATGGTTTTTATGGTTAGCAACCATTGAGAACACCTTAACAACCACCTTCCTAGCAATCAGAAGACATTTTCACAGCATATTGGAATGATTTCTGAAGGGTCATGTGACTCTGAAGACTGCAGTAATGATGCTGAAAATTCAGCTTTGCGTCACAGGAATAAATTACATTTTACAATATATTCAAATACAAAAATGCTTTTTAAATTCTATTAATATTTTACCTTTTTTTTGGCTGTATTTTAGATCAAATAAATGCAGCTTTGATGAGCATAAGAGACTTCTTTCAAAAACATAAAAAAATCCCAAACTTGAATTTTATTTTTAATGCGAGGCAGAAAGATGAATTATAAGGCGTGTTTGTTTCTTGAAAGGCTTTGTTCACAGTAAGGTGATTACAGATGACATGACAGCGTGTGGTCAGTGAGTGTGCAGAGATATTCCTCTGTAAATACTGTTACAGGTCTCTAATGAGGCCATGAGTGATTGATGATGTGACTGTAATGGCTCCTAACCGGCCATCAGTTAACAAACCCACATCTGATCCTCTGCTTCTGCTTCCACACTCATCACATTAGTCCCGTTCAATTGCTGCTTCAGTGGCCTCAGAGATTAGAAATGTGTGCAAATATTATGTTTCAGATATTTCTGTGTGTTACTGTAAAACACGTGGGCTACATTCAGAATGAAATACTGCATACTGAGCAGTGTACACTTCTTATTGTTTTTTTTTTAAATAGTATGTTAAACATTGTTGTCACATGATTTTTTTGTACTGGTTAATTCAGAAATTGACATACATAAAATGGTTATTTATTTTTGTTCATTTAGCAGACATCATCTATCCAAAGCAACTTAAAAAATGAAGAATAAACAAGTATAAGTTAATCAAATAATGGCTTAAAATATTAAGAAGAAAATATTAAAATAAATCACACTTGATGTAACTTATGAAGTATAGAAGGTCAAGTTAAATATTTTATTTTGATTTTATATGTAAATAAAATTGTTAATTTTAGAATTATATTTGTTATTTATTATATTTTATATATTTATTTTTATGCTTTATATATAAGTTATTTTCATTATGTGTTTTAGGGCTGCCCCCCTAATAGTCAACTAAACATTAGAAGAGGCTTAGTCGACAATTTTTATTAGACGGTTAGTTGCAAAAAAAAAAACTGTCTGTGTCCGTAACGGGCAGGAACACCAAACGTTCACTTATCATTCATCAACCTCAAATATGGCTTATCACTGCAAAACATGCAAGTAGTAGCAACTTTACACGACCGTTTGCTGTAAGATAAATGTGCGTTAGTAGGCGCATATCCAAGTGTTTGTGTGGAGAGAGGAAAGCTGTTAGCACGCATACTGCATGTTGGCATTTTTGCTGATAACAGTGGAAACAAAATATGCCGTTATTATTGCTCAGATAAGAGTAATGCATCATTCAAAACTGTCAGGGGTCTGCTTTTATTTGTATACACACAATATCAAGAAGACAATGTGCTTTTGTAAAATTAAGAAAACAAACAGGACTTTCTGCCATTTCTGTCTCCGTGCACTGGAGCGCGGCGAAATTCAGCGTATAGGCAAAATACAAATAATCTCTGATTGTGTAATCCATATGAAAGGTGCATTTCTCTCTGACGAGTCCGCATCCACTTCATCTTTGCAGCTGACACACTGACGGAGGAAACAATAGTTTATTAATAAATAAGTAAAATATCTTCTTGCTGTTTTTCCCCACACATTCATAGACTTTACTTTTTGCCGGTGCTTTGTGGCAAGCTTTATGTGTGCGCTTGAGTGCAGAATAGGCTATATAATAAAAGCTCATTATGGTTAAGTTCCCCACCCCTAGTATATATTTAATTCATTAAATTAATATAAATGCGTGATTAGGTGACTACCTTTAGTAGGGGGCAGCGCTAATGTATTTATTATCTTTGCATTTTGCATACTTTTGCATTTTTTTGTTTTTTTTAAGCTTTAAATAGAATTTGATATCAGTACTGCGATACTTGTTTGAAAAGCTGCTTTGAAAGTGTACTTTTTGTAAACACTGTGTAAAAGTAACTGTATGATAATAAAAAAATATGCATTCTGCATACAGTTTGCAAACTGCAGAAATAGCAGTCGAAATAGTCTTGCACTTACTTCTAACCCCGATTCAGAGACAGAGATCGGTGGGAAAAAAAGGACTATTTTAGTGTCTGTAGGCCACAGCGAGTCTGTACAAGAATGAGGAAGTGCATACTCGCATTTAAACAGCTGTTTTGTCTGAAATTAAATCATGATTTAGAAGTGAATGACTATTTTTGAAATATAATTCTAGCATATGCCTCTTACTACAACCAACTGCATTTGTCTAAATATACAGTGTGCATCCAGGGCAAACTTTAATGAAAACGGTATCCCCCAATGCAGTGCTCGACATGAGCTTTCATTTCCAGTGTAACGAATGAATGAATGAATGAATGAATGAATGAAGCATGTTTGCTTATTTTTGAAGCATAAATTTGGACTGTTAAAAGGTAAAGTAATTTGACACAAAAGAGGATGAAAATGCAAAATGACCAATTCAATTTTGAAACCGATAACTGAACATCACTTGCTGAATATGTAATGGTCATGTGACCTTACTGTAGCATACTACTGTTTAAAATGCTGTTTCACATAGTAGTTGAAAACAAAGCAGTATTCAGTAATCATTAAAGGGGTCATATGATGCGATTTCATTTTTTCCTTTCTATTCGGCCAATCACAACGCACTGGATAGCTGGCCAATCACAGCACACCTCGCTTTTTCAGACCGATGAGTTTTGTAAAAATCGACGCGTTTCACAAAACACATTTCATTACACCAAATACACAAAATAATGTTCTTTTTAGCAGCATCATATGACCCCTTTAAGGAATTGCTTTCTCAACATAGCCAGGTAAACACCAGGTTCATTATGGACAACATGAATTTATATGTAAACATTAATCAAATATTCTCACAGTGCATCTACACTACAGTTTTTAGCTGTAATTATATTTTTTTAGTTATGCACTAAATCAGTAATAAGCTACCATTGAAATGTTTGGGATCAGTAAGATTTATTTTAATACTATAATTTTTTTTTATTAATACTTTTATTGATCAAAAGTGCAATAAATAGATCAAAAGTGAAAGTAAAAATGTTTAAAATGTTACAATAGGTTTCTGTTTTAAATAGGATTTTTAGAATTAATTTTTTTAGAATTTGTTTCCAGTGTATGAAAAATATGAAGCAGCTCAACTGTTTTCAACACTGATAATAATAAGAAATGTTTCTTGAGCAGCAAATTAGCATATTAGTATGATTTCTGAAGGATCACGTGACACTGAAGACTGGAGGAATGATGCTGAATATTCAGCTTTGATCACAGAAATAAAATACATTTTACAATATATTGCAATAGAAAACATTTATTTTAAATTCTAATACGTTTTTACAATTTCTCTGTTTTTACTGTATTTTTGATCAAATAAATGCAGCCTTGGTGAGCAGAAGAGACTTCTTTTAAAAACATTAAAAAATCTAATCTATTCAGTCCGTGGAATGTCATTTGAGAAGGTGCATTTCTGCCACCTAGTGTTGATTTCTCTGTGACCAGACATGTGGTTTCACACAATCCACAGATTTTCCAGTATGTGGGACAAACAAGCCTGCAGAAGTGCAAAAATATTATAATAAAGTTTTTTTCCACCTTGTTTTTCATTGCAATGTCAGGTAGAAACCTGCCATGCCATATATTTACTGTAAATATTAACAAATCTAGCATCTGTTTTGATTAAGAAGAATTGATATTACAGGATGATTTAAACTGCTTTAACTCTTTTCCTGAAGACAGTCTGTGTGTTTGTGTGTGTAGGTGCAGCTCCTGTGTTTGGTGGCTCAGAACGGTGACTTGGACGGCGTTCGGTTCTTGCTGCAGGAAGCTCGAGTTACGGTTCCACAGGAGCCCAGCGAAGAAAACCCTGCCGTCTTAGCAGCACATCATGGACATCAGCTGTTGGTCCGAGAGCTGCTGGACTCCATACCACGTGAGCGCAAACCAAATCCACTGTCCTTAAAGTCAACGTGCAATCAAAATGAACCCTATTTACATTCTTAACAGCATAGTTCAACCAAAAATTTAAATTTGCTTAAAAGTTAGTGTAGATGAGAAATGTAGCATTGCATCATTTGCTCACCAGTGGATCCTCTGCAGTGAATGGGTGCCGTCAGAATGAGAGTCCAAACAGCTGATAAAAACATCACAGTAATCCACACCACTCCAGTCCATCAGTTTTAACACGTACGTTTACAATGTTTTAACTTTAAACTGTCACTTCTTCTGGCCAAAATATGAGTCCATAATCCATAATAACATGTCCAGTGAAAAAGTCCTTCCAACAATTTGTTTAGAACTTAGTTTTGGCTCGTAAACGGTGCTTGATCTGTGCATATTTCTCTCCTGATTCAGACGAGATGACTTTTTCACTGGAGAAAGTGTTGTTATGGATTATGGACTTTTAGCCGGAAGCAACAGTTTAAGTTAAAAATGTCTCAATGATGAATTTGTTTCTCACAAAAACACAGCTTTTCACTTCTCAAGACATTAACTGATGGACTGAAGTGGTGTGGATTACTTGTGATACAGCATAGTTCAACCAAAAATTTAAATTTGCTTAAAAGTTAGTGTAGATGAGAAATGTAGCATTGCATCATTTGCTCACCAGTGGATCCTCTGCAGTGAATGGGTGCCGTCAGAATGAGAGTCCAAACAGCTGATAAAAACATCACAGTAATCCACACCACTCCAGTCCATCAGTTTTAACTTATACGTTTACAATGTTTTAACTTTAAACTGTCACTTCTTCTGGCCAAAATATGAGTCCATAGTCCATAATAACATGTCCAGTGAAAAAGTCCTTCCAACAATTTGTTTAGAACTCAGTTTTGGCTCTTCTCCAAATCTGTTCCCATGAAGAAACAAACTCATCTACATCTTCGATGGCCTGAGGATGAGTACATTTTCGGCAAATTTTCAAGTGTTCCTTTAATGCATATTCCAGGTCTTATTATACATGATTCATTGGTGCATGTTATTCCAGAGACCAAAAAACTGTGTTTGTCAGTTTTATATTTCACATGTTAAAATATAGTACTTTTCTCCACTTCGGAAACGACTCTCTTTTTCGTTAGGTCCGTGTGTCCGTAAGGATCTGCTGAACTGGATGTTGGCTACGGCGTGTCAGCAGGGTCATCTAGAGGTGGTGAAGCTGCTGGTTCATACGTACAATGCTGACGCCGAGGACTGCGCTGTTCATTCAGGAGAGTTTGCCATCATCACCGGTTTGCCCCTGTACGCCGCAGCACAGGCAGGTACTGTAGGCTTCTGCTCATCACATACTTCTCATTATTACTGCAGAGAATGTCTGTTAAACTATAAGGCAATAATGCATGACATTTGGGAAGGACTAAATATGTATTCACACCAGGAGCAAATATTGGCAGAGGATATGAATACTTCTGAATCGATTCCTTCAGGGCTCATTCACACCAATTTGATTGCATTCTTATGCTTTTTTTTTAAATGTCACTTTTGATGTGAATCGCTGAGGGAACACTTTACTGTAAGGTTTCATTTGTTAACATTAGTTATCCATGTAGGGCCCCGTGATTTCCAGACGGCATTGTTTAGTTCAACTTAATGAAATTTTGACAGAAATAAATTACTATTTATAATAATTGTTAAGCAGCACATTATTTGACCAAAACTACAAATGCATTATATTTAATTTGTATTATTTTAAAAGAAACCGATAGTTTTTTAATTCAATTGATTAAACATGCTTTTTGATCATTAATTATTTATTTTTAATGTCAAATATTTTATTTTAAGCATTTAAGCGTTTATTTAAAACATGGGAGGAAAAAATAAGACATTTCATATAAACTGACATATGTTCGTTAACATGAACAATGAGCAATACTTCTACAACAATTAAATTCAACATTAACTAATACATTTTTAAACTCAAAAGTTATAGCTGTTAACATTAATAATGCACCAACATGAACTCAATGAACAAATTCTTTTTTATTAAATAACATTAACAAAGATTAATACTGTAAACGAAATGCTGCTCGGTGTTAGTTGATTTTAGCTAATGTTAACAAATGAGAACTGATTGTAAAATTTTACCAAAATGTTACATTTTTCAGATAAAGGTGTAAATACATAAATACATAAACTAAATTATCAGTGATATGTTACTTTAAAATTTGTACAAACTTTTCTCTCAGCTGAACACCTCTGAATATACGTGAAATGACCCTGAGATTTTAAGAGAATATTTCAGTCATTTAATGTTTTTGCTTGTTTGCAGCTCTCATTGTAGGTTAATGGTCACATGACATGAAAGCAATCAAATAAAATTGTCTTTTTTATATATTTTTTAAAAATAATATTTATTTTTTAATAATAATTTGTATTTATTTATTTATTTTTGTAATTTTAATGAATTATTACCTTAATGATTTATTGAGGTTGAGGTTAAGGTTGATTTATGAATTATTACCTTTAATGAATTATGATCAACTCCCAAACCCCAGTTTTGGGAACCCTGGTCTAGTTTTATTGAATTTCTTAAAGTGAAGGATGTGATTTGGTTTGACCAGTAATGAGGACATTTATTAACTCATCATTTTTGGATTTTTCTGTCAGGAACTAGTTAAGCTTTATCCTCCTGAACTGTACACTGGTCCTGAAAAGTGAAAGCAGGGGAATTTTGATCAGGTTTTCCCGCTTTGCTCCAGCACACACATGCACTTCCTCCCCGGCGCTCACTTCCTCTTTCAGCGCGGAGGTGTGGAGAAATAAAGTGAAAGCTCTTCCTGCTCTTACTGAAGCTGGTTTTCTCCTCAGCAAATAAGGAGGTCGCGTGTTTTCTGCTGGACAATGGAGCCGGTTTCTCCTCGTACACGCTGATGGATCACGCAGACTTCAGCAGGCAGCTGCTCAGACAGCGCCACCTGCAGGACAAAGACGCACCTGCGGACGGGACGCTGCTGCAGGTGAGACTCATCCCGCTGAATTGTTTTAAGGTCAGCGCTGGGCTCGTGAACAGTGCTGCGGCTTCATTTTACGGAAGTTTTAGCGCCAGTTCCTCTTTATAAATGTATTCAGGACGAGACTTCATACCTGTGCATAAACACTGACAAATAACATCAAAATCACAGTAAAAGGAGAATAATGTGTATTAGAGGAGCTGGTGTGCGGTTCCTGTGGTGTAAGTATAATTGATTTTTAAAACTTAATAACATTAATAAAAGGAGTTAAATTGAACTAAATTCATGCAATTCGATTCTCAGTTCATTTGAGCTTATAAACACCAGCATGTGTAAAAATTATGCAAGAAGTGTGTTTAAATGAAGTCTAGTCACTATGCTTCACATCCTCCTGGAAAGTTCCTGCTTATGAGTTTGGAATTTTTACATTGACTCTATTCATTTCTTTACAAACACAAAGATTTTTAGCACTAGTTCAACAATATTTTATTGCTGTGCATTGTTATTGACTTTATTATGGTGGCTAAATAAAGCAATAAGCCCCAAGAAGCCGTGGTTTACAGTGAATTTATAACAGCTAAGGAGCGTTGTTAGGCACGACGCGAAGCGAAGCAACAAGCACGGGGCTTATTGCTTTTATAAAACGGTTATTCCATATACGTAGTAAAGTTTCACAAAATAAAACAGAGCAAATAAAGTGTAATGATATTAATAAAAACAGTATTCTTCCACTAAACAATGTAGTTCCTCAGAATCATTTGTGGTTGCAACAAAGTGGTTGCCAAGCAGCACACAAACGTAAACAAAGGTGTATGTTTGAAGAGTAATTTACAACAGCTTCGAACGCAGCTCAACCAATCAGAATCAAAGACCGGAACTCTCCGTTTTATAACGTAATATTTATAAGTAAACGTTTACACTTAATCCGTTTGAAAACATTTTCTCAAATCTCATTTAGACTTTTAAATAATAAAAAAAGAGATTTTTAGTTTTAGTTAAACTTTCATACGAATGATACAATGACATGAATATTATATTATATTATATTATATTATATTATTATACTAGTATGTATGCTATTCTGTATTTTTTATTTTTATTTTTATTATTAATTTTATTATTCTATTCTATTATATTATATATTCTGTACTAGTAATTATTTATGTAGGAGTGTGTTATTTTGGATTTTTTTTGTATTAATTATACATTACATTATTCTGTACTAGTGATTATATATGTATGTGTTATTCTGTATTTTTTATTTTGGTCATTTTATTAATTATATATTATATTAATTATATTCCTCTTTATTATTGCTAAACTGTACAATTTAGTGTTTAAACATTTTGTGTCATGTCAGCATTTACAGCAGTGATCGACACTAATGTTTGTCTACGAGGATTGTTTAATCATGACATCTTTAACTCGATGTCAGGAAACTCAGGCTGTGAATGTTGACTGGTCCGGACTGAAGCTGCCCTGGTTGGATCTGGACTGGTTCATGGACGTGTCGTCTCGGATCACGGTTCTGGATCTGTCTCGTAACTGTCTGAGCTCGCTGCCGTCTGTGGTGCCCTGGGGTCTGATTCATCTGCGCTCGCTCAACCTGTGCCACAATCAGCTGCGAGAGCTGCCCACCCCGACCTCATCGCAGGAGATCATCTGCAGCCGGTCCGTAATGCCTCCATACACCTTTCACAATCCTTCTGACCGTTCACATGCCACACACAGATATAATCAGGGTCATAAACATCTGCAGATCCTGTCAGGGCCATTACTGATGGTGATCGGCTCCATGGTGTTCGTCTCTCGCTGATATGTCCTCTTTTGCCCGTGTTTTCTGTAGATTGTCCCATGTGAATGTGTGTGAGAATGAGCTGGAGTGTCTTCCTGTCGGTCTGCTTCATCTCGGCCAGTTGAAGAGGATTTATGCAGCCAGAAACAAACTCATCAGCCTCTTCAACATCCCTAATGGTACACACACACATACAC
>NW_015642065.1:506294-524435 GCF_001515625.1 Sinocyclocheilus rhinocerous | reverse complement strand
GTGTGTGTGTGTGTGTGTGTGTGGTGTGTGTGTGTGTGTGTGTGTGTGTCTGGTGTGTGTGTGTGTATAAACGTTGTAAAAATGTCAAATATTAATATAAATGTTTTAAAAATGTTTAAAAACATACATTTATGTGTGTATAATGAATTGTATAGATTTTTAATTATCACTATATTAATATATTTAGTCAAATTTTATATATGATAATAAGCAATAATAATTGGTACTAATAATAATACATGATTAAGTTTTATTTAAAAAAAATGTTTTAAGCATTCCCAAAATATAATTTCCGAATATTAAAAAAAAAAAAGTTTTATCTTTTTTTGGGCCTCTGTAGTAAACACTTGATTTTGCTCTGTTATTTTATGTTTTATGCAATAAACACAGCAAGTACGCTTGCTTTGTTCCTCTTTTGTTTGTCGCTTTAGATAAAGGCATCTGCTTAATGTGTGTATGTAAATGCACACGGTTGCTCGGACCGGTTGTGTCAGGCGGTCTAGGGTCCAAGGCTGACAGAATCTATTAAAGTGCGATTCAGAGGGTTCATCAACTTCCCCTCTCACTCCTGCTGCTGATTTATTATTTAGCTTTTTTCCTTCACCCCTTCCATTCCCCATCATACTCACCAAGCACAAAAATAACAAAGGGCAGAAATTCTGCTAGTTCTCATTATTTTTCCCTTCCTCCCCTAGATGAATCTGTGTGTGTGTGTGTGTGTGTGTGGGTTTGTGGGTGTGTGTGTGGGAGGGGGGTTGTATGGGTGTGTGTGTGTGTGTGTGTGGGGTGTTTGTGTGTGGGTGTGTGGGGGTGTGTGTGTGTGTGTGTGGGGTGTGTGTGTGGGGTGAGTGTGGGTGTGTGCGGGGGTGGGTGTGTGTGTATGGGTGTTTGGTAAACGTTGTAAAAATGTCAAATATTAATATAAATGTTTTAAAAATGTTTAAAAACATACATTTATGTGTGTATAATGAATTGTATAGATTTTTAATTATCACTATATTAATATATTTAGTCAAATTTTATATATGATAATAAGCAATAATAATTGGTACTAATAATAATACATGATTAAGTTTTATTTAAAAAAAATGTTTTAAGCATTCCCAAAATATAATTTCCGAATATTAAAAAAAAAAAAGTTTTATCTTTTTTTGGGCCTCTGTAGTAAACACTTGATTTTGCTCTGTTATTTTATGTTTTATGCAATAAACACAGCAAGTACGCTTGCTTTGTTCCTCTTTTGTTTGTCACTTTAGATAAAGGCATCTGCTTAATGTGTGTATGTAAATGTACACGGTTACTCGGACCGGTTGTTCAGCGTCTCGTGATTTTTAAGTGGTTATCATCACAGATCTGTATTAGCTAACAGCCGGCGTTCTGCTGCAGGCACGAACTGGATCGGCCTCCGTAAGCTGCAGGAGTTGGACGTATCCGACAACAACCTGACGGACCTGCCCTCCTCCATCCTGCACTGTCTGAAGACCCTCAGCTCTCTCAACATCAGCAGAAACAAACTCAGCAGCTTCCCCGACCCCTGGGCCTGTCCTCTGGTGGGTCGCCGGCACAGACACGCCCTTCATGTGATCACACACGTTCAGTGCTGTCTGCCGGCCTCGATAATCAACATATACTTAAATGAAGGGTCATAAGCAAAGCATATTATACATGAAACATTATGATGCCTCTACAAGACAAATATGCATCAATTTCAACCACATCTGATGTGATTTTGGGTTAAATGAATGCCATGTATTATCAGTGAATAGCTTGGTATTTTTTGTCAACATATGATGATTATCAGAGATAATTTTCCCCACAGAAAATCTGCAAAGCTTCAAGCAACCAGATCGAGTTCCTTCCTGACACCATCTCCATCTTCTGGAAGACTCATCTGATGGAGGTGGACATCTCCGAGAACGTCCTAAAGGAGCTGCCCTCATACATATTTGAGCTAGAGGTAAGGAACGGGAGGAAATGTGCTGAAATCACAAGAATTAAAATAAGATACAACATTTTGACCAAAGAGATTACATGTGTCTGGATGTTTGTACTTTATAGTGTTTTTTTTTCTTTCCTAAATCGCCAATTATTTTTCTCAATCTTCTCGATCGAGTTCCTTCCTGACACCATCTCCATCTTCTGGAAGACTCATCTGATGGAGGTGGACATCTCCGAGAACGTCCTAAAGGAGCTGCCCTCATACATATTTGAGCTAGAGGTAAGGAACGGGAGGAAATGTGCTGAAATCACAAGAATTAAAATAAGATACAACATTTTGACCAAAGAGATTACATATGTGTCTGGATGTTTGTACTTTATAGTGTTTTTTTTTCTTTCCTAAATCGCCAATTATTTTTCTCCATCTTCTCAATGTTATTATTCTCATTAATTGCAATACTGTAAAAAAGTGTTTGTTTTTTTTAGTTTTATTTAAAAATAAAATAAAATAAAAATGTAATAATGAAAAATTAAAAAATTATTTTAATTTGAATAAAGGTTTTAATAAAATATTGTTTTTATTAAATCAGCATAAAAATGCTTTAAATTTTAATCAATGTATCTTATTTTTTGCATTGTCATAATGGGAGTTTACAGGAGGAAATGTGCTGAAATCACAAGAAATTATAATATTTTGACCAAAGAAAAATAATTATGCATGAGTCTATGAAGAGTCTATAAACTTTAAAGTTTTATTTTCTTAATACCCATTATTCTCAATAATCTGAATGTCATTATTCTCATTAATCACATTGCTGTAATAAGTCTATTATTTTTGTTATTATTAATTTTAATATAAAATAAAATAATAAATTTGTATAATTAAAAAATAAACAATTATTTATAACAATTTTTTTTATTTTTTTACTTCTAACATTTTTTATTTATTTAAATCCGCATAAGCAATACTTTATATTTAAATTAATGTTTTTTTTTGTTTTTTTTTCATTTTGGTAATGAGATTTTACAGGAATGTCACAATGTTAAAAAACAAAATTTAAATTCTTTCTTCAGAAATATTGTGAAATATGGTCATCAGGCGTGTTTTTGACAGGTTTTTGTAAGATTCTTCCACTAATATTTTTCCTGGTCAAATCCTTTAATTCACTAAGAAAGAGTTTGGTTTTTTATATATTTTTAAAATATATTTTTATATGGAATTGTATATTTGAACTAGCAGCACTCAGTCCACCAGCTTCATATTGTCTTGAGCTCGTGGTGGCGCTGTGCTCACAGTAAACGTCACCTGCAGCACATCTGAACTTATCTCCTCATGATAGACACCACTGAATCAGGGAATAGCTTCAGCTTTAATAATAATAGCTTTTTACACGAATAAGCCAAAAGGCTCCGAGTGTGTCGTGAAGTGTTTACAAACGTACGGCTGAGCAGCTCAGACAGGATTTTATAGTTGTTGAGTTTTCATGAACTTCACTGTCAGTTTCGCAAGTTAACTGGCAAGATGTCAACACAAAGCCAACGGCAGAGAGAGAAATAGAGATTGCAAACTAGAAAAAAGAAAGCGTAAGAAGGGAAACGGGAGTTTCGTCATTTAAAATTCAATTTAATGCTCAAACAGTTTGACTTGAAAATCTGTGCTCTTTTAAACAGCAGAAGGCGATGATTACACCGGGAAGAACGAGTCAAAACTGACTATGTGTTATAGATTGCATAGACTTACATAGTATTTTATTTTAGTTTAGTTTAGTTTATATTATTATTTATTTTTAGATTTTGTTGTTTTTTTCTCATTTTATTTTATTTATTTTTTATTTAATTATTTTATTTTTTGCTTTTGTTTTTACTTTATTTTGTTTAATTTTTTTATTTTATTTTTATTGAATTATTTAACTTTATTATTTTGTTGTTGGATTTATTTTGTCTTATTTTGTTGTCTTGTTTATTTTATTTTATGTTTTTCTTTTATTATTATTTTAATTTAGTTTTTATTTTTATTTTTATTTGTAGTCATTTAAGAGTATAAAGCAGGGGCGTTACTAATTTACTACTACTAATCTAATAGTCAAAAATAATTTTTTCTGATAATATTTCTGCAATCATGTGTTTTCTGTCTGCTATTTAGAATCAGAACTGATGCCAGATTTACAAATAAATCACACTTTTGATCTAATCTGACGAACAGGTTTGCAAAAAGCTCTGAATTTGTTTGCGCTTCATTTTGATTCATTCTGACAGTTCACTCCCGCACTCCTCATGATTTCTTTTCACAGACTCTTCAACGATTTCTCACACTGAAATACTTTATAAGACAGAAAACTAAAAATATTTACCTGAAATCCATTGTAGAAAACTAAACCTGCATATGTCTTTTATCATTCGTCAGCAATGAAGCAATAAAACTCTTCACATAACAGATAAATGTCTCATATGTGCTAATAACAGCAATAAGTCCACACTTGCGAGATGACTTAAAGTAGCAGTGAGTGCAGGCTCATGTTTGTAGCTGCAGGTGTGTGTGTCACTGAGATCACTGTGTGTGTTTTAGGCCATCGTCTCTCTGAAGTTGTGTGGGAACCAAATCTCCACTCTGCCCTCTCCAAACAAATGGAAATGCTCTTGTCTGCGAACACTAGACCTGTCCAGAAACCAACTGGGGAAGTAGGTCAAACACACACGCACATGTAAATGTATAGACACAGACACACACACACACACACACACACATATATATGTATATATATATATACACACACACACACACACACACACACACATGTAAATGTATATATACACACACAAACACACACACACACATGTAAATGTATACACACACACACACGTAAATGTGTATATATATATATGTATATATATATATACACACACAGACACACACACATGTAAATGTATACACACACACACACGTAAATGTGTATATATATATATGTATATATATATATACACACACAGACACACACACATGTAAATGTATACACACACACACACGTAAATGTGTATATATATATATGTATATATATATATACACACACACACACACACACACACACATATGTAAATGTATATATATACACACACACACAGACACACACAAACACAGAAAGGCTCTGTTCCAAAACTTAGGGAGCCTACATAGGCAGCATTTTAATGCATCTTAAGCACACTCCCAATCTGAAGTCTGTTCATTATTATGCCTTCTACAGAAACCTCTTTTGGGCAATGCTATTCATGTGAAACTCTAATAAGCATAAAAATAGGTCAAAAGGTAATTTTTTAAATACATTGAACTATTGCTAGATACTTTTTTTCTGTATTTTGCACATTATGTATAAAGAGATTGCCTTCTCTGCAAAGGATACATGTGATGCTGCTTTATCATTTGTTTGCATAACACTATTTACCTTATTTTATTTTATTTTATTTTAGTTTAGTTTAGTTTATTCCTTAGTTGTTGTTGTTATTATTATTATTATTAATAATAATGATGATAATAATAATTTGTTTACTATTGTGTTGTTTTATTATTAATAATAATTTTATTTTGTTTTTATTCCTATTATATTTTTATTTTTCATTAGTTAATTGTATTATTATTATTATTATAAATGTTTTTATTTTATTTTGTTGTTATTTTATTATTGCGTTGTTTTATTTTATTTTATTATTAATTTTATATTATTTTGTTGCTTTTATTTGTTTTGTTTTTTTTTTACAGTTTTTTTTATTTTTTTATCATTTTTTTTTTGTTTTTATTTATTTTGTTATTATTTTCTTGTTTTATTTTGTGTGTTGTTTTCTTTTGGACAGTGCTAATACTGAGAAAATAGTCAATTTTAGGTACATTGCTAGATATATTTTCTGTGTTGTGCATATAATGCATTATGGAATTGCCTTCTTAGCAAAGAATACATGCAATGCTGTCTTGTAATTTGGCTAAAAACATATCTTAGAAAGCAGCATAATTATGTTGCCTACATTTTGGTACATATTTTTGGGGAGTGCATCTATGACGCCTTAAAATGGCATGTGTCTTCTTTGCTCTTCTAGTTCGCTAGTACATCATCACGGTCCTTGTGGTTGTATATAGAGATTGTGAATGACAGACTGTGAATATCTAAAATCGAATGCTCTCTGAATGTTATTTTAGGACGGGAGAGCCGACCAAAACCAGGAAACTGGCCTTCTTCACTACATGGCACAGACGAGACCCAGAGCCAGGTACAGGTCACTCAAACACTGCGGTCACGTTGCCATGACATGTCTGTTTCACACTGTAATTACCAAACTCACCACAGAGAAAGCAGAGTAATATCACCATGGTAATCATGTTTTGTTGAGACTGTGTGGATTGTTTTAATGGCATCAAAATCTAAACTAAAACCCTTTCAGACGGATCCAAAAGTCTGACTCATATTAGACTTTTAAGTGTTTTTAGTCAATAAGGCGGGGGCAGTCACAGTCATTTTTGCTCGTGATTCAACAAAATGTTACACTATTGTTCAAAAGAAATGTATATTTTTACTCCGCAAAGATGCATTACGTTGATCAAGAAAGACTAAATAAATGTGTTCTTTTGAACTTCTTTTAATTTAAGGATCCTGAACAAAATTGTATCACGGTTTCCACAAAATATTAAAGGGGTCATATGATGCTGCTAAAAAGAACATTATTTTGTGTATTTGGTGTAATGAAATGTGTTTATGCGGTTTAAAGTTATATATATATATATATATATATATATATATATATTTGTGTGTGTTTTATTTTGTGCTTTATTTCTTTTGGAAAATGGTAATGCTGTGAAACTCTAATGAGCATAGAAATAGATCAAACGGAGGGAAACTAATCCACTATAGGTTCAGATGCTTTTTCTTTATTGTGAATATTATGCATTATGGGATTGCCTTCTCTGCAAAGATTTTATATTATATATTATATCCCTTTTTATCACTTTATGGATGCAACTATAATTAAGGATTTTTGTTAAATATTAATGCAAAGCTGCCCTGATGGCCGTGCAAATATGGACACGTTTCTACTGTCTCGTAGTAGGCCTACTTTAAGTATTAGAGTTAAAAGTATTACTGCCGCAGTCATCAGTGGCCATCCATTCGTCTCCAGAGATTTGATTTCTATGTTATGTGGTTTTGATGAGGTTCTCATCTCCTCTGGCTCTCTTTTGGCAGTTTGTCCCATTCAGTTTCCTGTAATCCTGCGGGATTCTCTGGAAGTTCTCTTCCTGAATGACAACCAGCTGGAGTGTGTGCCGCCGTCAGTGTGTGCCCTCAAGAACCTCTCCGAACTCTATCTGTCCAAGTGAGTCGCAGGGAATCATGGGAAATGGAGTTCTTCATTTTTTTCCACTTTATTACAGGTCTCTTAGGAATACCTGATTGTGATTGGTCAATCGCAGCATTCAGATAGTATTTTTGATATAAACATTAGATAAGAAACTTTTTTAGGTAGTTACCAAGGAATAATTTCAAATTTTTTTCTAATTTCAAATCTAAATTACTAAAACTTAAATTAAAATTAAGATGAAAACTAAATATATATATATATAATTAAATCAAATCACTCTTTCTTTTCGCATAATAAAATAAATGCTAATTTATTAATTAGACTGATTTCTGAAGGATCATGTGACACTGAAGACTGGAGTAATGATGCTGAAAATTCAGCTTTGATCACAGGAATAAATTACATTTAAAATATATTCAAATAGAAAGCAATTATTTGAAATTTTAGTAATATAAAAATATAAAAAATTAAATCAAATCACTCTTTCTTCTCGCATAATAAAATAAATCTTCATTAGTTATTCATTTGAAGGATTTTATATATTTTTTATAATGTATAATGTCATTTATGAAAACCATTATGACAATCATGCATTCTGACAAGCTCAGTAAAATTGGTGCATAGAGAAATCAAAATTATTAATATATAATCGTAATTATAATATTATTCATATGTAATTCTTACTCTATTTGAACTAAAATTAAAGTCTTAAAAATAGTACAATAATTTAAGTTAATTTCAAGGTTTTTATTAAAATAAATTAAAATTAAAATGTCAAAAGTACATATCAAAATTACTAAATTACAAAAAAATCAAATCACTCTTTTTTTCTCACATAATAATATAATCTCACCTCAAATGAATATTTACATGTTCATGTATTAATTTATAATGTATAATGAAATTTATAAAAGACAAGAAAACAATCATAATAAGCGCAGTAAAAATGGCAGATAGAAATAAAAATTATCGAATTTTAATTATTATGAATAATTATTATTTTATTTAAACCATGACTATAAAGTATTAAACATTGTGCAATAATTTAATTTAAGAAATTGTTAATATTTAATTAAAAATGAATATTATATTCGATATTTCTGTGTTTTGTTTATTAGATGTAATCTAAGGAACATATTAATGCCAAACTGCTGAAATCAATTGCAAGTCAAGTCTCCCGTGTGTCGAAACTCGAAATAAAGAAAAATTACTCCTAAATAATTAGTAAAAAAAAAAAAAGTAGTTTATTTATAGATCCCTTTACAGCTAAACTGTAGACCAAAGGACTGTACAATTAGTAAAAAAAAAATTAGAGACAAACAATAATATAAAATAAAATACAGCTACAAAATCAACAATTAGAAGCCATCAAAACCAAATAATGTTTCAAATGAAAATGACAAAAGCACAAAACAAAATTACTAAAAAATGTATTAAAATGAAAACTGAAAATATAAAAATAAAAGCGAATTCAAAAGATTAATAAATATTTTGTAATGTGTGTGCTAACCACTGCTGCTAAATTGATGATGAATCAAATCCATCTCATGTACTTTGATTTGGGAAATAAATTCATGGTTTTGATTTTCAGGGAATTCGTGAAATGTGACCCAAATCCAGTCTTAAGTCGCTGGGGTAAGAACTTCATTTGAACAACTTTAAAGGCGATTTTCTCAATATTTTGATTTTTTTGCACCCTCAGATTCCAGATTTTCAAATAGTTGTATCTCGGCCAAATATTGTCCTATCCTAACAAACCATACATCAATGGAAATATTATTTATTCAGCTTTCAGCTGATATATAAATCTCAATTTAAAAAAATTGACCCTTATGACTGGTTTTGTGGTCCAGGGTCACAAATGATAAAATGTAGATCTTGAATGCAATGTAAGTGCGAGTGCTTTAGATAAAAGCATCTGCCAAATGCATGTGAATACAATGTGAATGTATCTCTGAAATTAATTAGGTGAAGAACAGTGCTCTGTATTAAACAAACAAACTAGTCGTCATGTTGAGCATGACATTATTTGTCTTTTGCGTTAGAGAACATGACATTCTGGCTCAAGCTCTGAAAACTGTATAATCTAGGATCTGTCTGATGAATATTTCATTGGCGAATCCAGCTGTGAGTCGTTCAGCCAGCTGTTGATTCTTCTGATGCGTTTGTTGCAATATTTAGTGCGTTTTACTGTCATAACAACAGATTTGAGAGGAAGCAGCCCTAACAAACACATGAGCGGCGTACAGCTGATTCTCTCAGAGCTCATGATGCAATGAAACTAAAATGAAGTTTAAAGTCAAATAAAGGAAAACTTTAACAAAAAAGTAACACTTTACAATAAGGTCCCATTAGTTAATGTTAGGTAATGCTAATTTAATTTAAGGCTAAATATAAAGAGTAACATGTGCTGAGTAAAGTTGCAATAAACTAATTTTAAAACAATTAAGTAAGAAATAATTAATCAAAATGGAGTTTAAAGCCAAGTAACGGAAAACTTTAACCAAAAAAAGTTCATACTTTACAATCAGGTCCCATTAGTTAACCTTAAAGGCTTGTTCACACCGGGATGAATATCGCGCGCGATTATCGCCGACGTTTATCGCCTCGTGACTAAACAAAGGGCGCCAATGTGAGTGTGCACATCGCCAGCGAAAATCGCTTGGGTATGAACACAAAAGATGCATCGAAAAACGTTGGCGATAAACGCGCGCGATAATCGTCCCGGTGTGTACAAGGCAAAAAGCCCAGGGCGTTTTTAAAAAAATTACATGACTAAACAAAGGGCGCCAATGTGAGTGTGCACACCGATGCGCAAAACGCGAGGCGTAAAAGTGGCATTTTTTCAAAAACGCCTCGGGCTCGTTTTTTTGGTTTGACGCGCCGCGTTAAAAACTTGCCTACCAATGAGATTGGGCTTTTGTTCACGTGCCTGGAGCTGCTGAAGTTACAGTAAAACACGACTTGGTGGCACTCAAGCACAAAACGGTCTTGCCGAGCACACATTGATACCTAATGACGAAGAGGAAGTAAGTAGACTAAGAAGATGCATCGAGCCAAGATGAATGTAGAGCTGCTTGTCTCATTGGTGTCTGAACACAAAGAGCTTAATGACAAAAGCGACAGCGACTACAAAATCTCGATAAGAGGGAGTTGTTATGGAGAGGAATTGCAGATCAAATAGGATTCGATGTGTACCGGGGTATTTCTGTTTTTCATGAAGCGCCATCTAATATCAGGGAGTGAATTTGCACGTTCACTCGGCTCATCGCCAGCGAAATTCGCTTGGGTATGAACACAAAGATGCGTCGAAAAACTTCTCGAAAAACGCTGGCGATAAGCGCGTGCGATAATCGTCCTGGTGTGTACGAGGCTTAGATAATGCATTAATACATTTGTTACATGTGTTTAATAATCTTTGTTAACGTTAGAAAAATGCTATTATTATTATAAACATAATATTAACAGATGCAACTTTTGATTTTTAATAATGAAATGTAAATTTTAATAAATGCTTGAGGAGCATTTTTTCATTGTTAGATCATGTTAACTATGTTAACAATGTTAACAAACGGAACCAAAAAAGAAATAAATGAAGTCTTTTAAGAATTAAACTATTTAATTAAAGATAAAAAAATTAAGATAAAAATGCCACTATAAGTAATAAGGAATATGTAGTGTAGTGTAGGCTTGCCGCGATAGACGGTGTTGACGGTGATACCGGTGTTAAGCCGCAACACCGGTTACGTCACTTGCCCACCGCGTCACCGACCCATTCAAAAGTGAAAGTAAAATGCGCACGGCGCTTTTAAGCTATTTAAAAGCGACGGAAAGCGAGGAAAAGAGGGAAAATTCAAACTAACTAAAAACGAACAATTGCTTTACTCCGAATTGCCGCTATTTTAAAGTGAAAGTAAAATGGGCACACCGCGTTTACAAGCTATTTAAAAGAGAAGGAAAGCGAGGAAAAGAGGGAATGCCCCGCCCCCGCGGTGATACCGGTATTACCGGTGTTGTCACACGCCGATTAACCGGTGGGAAAATTTCCTCACCGACACAACCCTAGTGTAGTGATGGAGACATTAGTTGCGTATGAACTCGCATACTGTCCAGAAGGTTCTATATTTGGTTTGATACTTACTTCACAACCGTTAAAATGTACATTCTATATGTGACCCTGGAGCACAAAAGCAGTCTTAAGTCGCTGGGGTATATTTGTAGCAATAGCCAAAAATACATTGTATGGGTCAAAATTATTGATTTTTCTTTTATGCCAAAAATCATTAGGATATTACGTAAAGATCATGTTCCATGAAGATATTTTGTAAATTTCCTACCGTAAATATATCAAAACGTAATTTTTGATTAGTAATATGCATTGCTAAGAACTTCGTTTGGACAACTTTAAAGCCGATTTTCTCAATATTTTTTTTTTTTTTGCACCCTCAGATTTTCAAATAGTTGTATCTCGGCCAAATATTGTCCGATCCTAACAAACCATACATCAATGGAAAGCTTATTTATTCAGACGATATATAAATCTCAATTTCAAAAAATTGACCCTTATTACTGGTTTTGTGGTCCAGAGTCACATATAGTATGAATATGGGTAGTATGAATGAAATTCAGATGAAACCTCAGAATCTCACTGTAAGCAGTAGGTCATCCGGGTACTTTTCCTACAGTTTTTCAAATGCTGTGAATTCAGACATTTATAAGTAGGCATATCCGGACGCAGCAATTGACTTGTGTGCGTGTGCAGGTCCGGCTGCGGTTCTGGCGTATCTGCGAGCGGAGCTGCGAGGAGCAGAGCCCTGCAGACTGCTGAAGCTGATGGTGGTGGGTCCTCCACGGCAGGGGAAGAGCGCTCTGCTGGAGGGGCTGCAGACGAGCAAACCCTCATCCTTCATCAACACCGACCGCAGCATCCACACGTCCGGCTGGGCACACACACACACAGACACACACACACACACACACAGACACACACACACAGACACAGACACACACACTCTCTGGTTTCCATGTTTTATGGGGACATTCCAAAGATGTAATGGTTTTTCTACTGTACAAACTGTATTTTCTATCCCCTTACCCTAAACCTACTGGCATTTTTACATTTTCAAAAAAAGTCATTCATTTAGGTCTAGGTCATTTATAAGCTGTGTTCCTCATGGGCACCAAAAAAATCTCCCCACAAGGTCAAAAAATGCTGGTATTACTATCCTTTTGGGGACATTTGGTCCCCATAATGTAGGCAATACCAGATACACACACACACACACACTCATATCAGGGTTCTGTGGGTCTTAAAAAGTCTTAATTTGTCCTTCCACAAATTATAGCCTATATCTAAGGATATCTTAAGGATGTCTAAACATACTTAAATCAAGATCATTTACTTAAATCATTTACTTGAGATGCAAAATGAAGATATGAAGTCTTGTTTTCTGAGAAATTGATCGTAATTGAGTTTGTGCTTCAAACTAGAACCAGGATCTGCCTTCATTTTTATCAATTTCTCAGAAAACAAGGCTTCTTCAGTCATTTTGCTTCTCATGTAAATGTATCTTGATTTAAGAATGTTTAGATATTTGTTTTGGAAAACAAGTTGAAAATATTGAGGAAGAACATCAGGTTTTTTTGCAGTGTGATCAGAAGTTATAGACAGCTGCTGGAAGTTGCATTTTCAAACTTTGTTTGTGTTAATAATAGAAGTCACTGTGTGCTTCATAGACATTTACATTTAGAGAACATACTGATGTATTGTGTTCCCTTAAATTAATTTATTAATAGAAGTCACTGTGTGCTTCATAGACATTTACATTTAGAGAACATACTGATGTATTGTGTTCCCTTAAATGTATTCCTTAAGTTTTCTTTATATACTTAACATTACTAAACGTAACATTACTAAAAAAATAACTTTAAATTAAATAAAAAGTATTTTATTGTTTTACAGCTACATCTGAACATTCATACTTTATTAGGTTAGTACTGGTTAGTATATTGGTTAGTATGTGAATTTTATATTATACAATTAATATATAATGATAATAAATGTATAAAATATATCAAATATTTATGCATTTTGCAGAATGCATATGTAAATGTTACTTGTAAAATCAAAAATGCATATATGTAAATGTAAATCTTGAATATATTGTATACGTCTATTTTGAAAAATACAACTAAATGTAAAAATTAAATTTAAAAATATGTAAATTTAGATGCGTATTTTAAATATAACAACTATAAATCATACATTTAGCAATACATCCATATCTAGCTCAATCTTTACATAAATATTCAAACTATAAATTTAGGATTGACAGTTACTCACTTAAAAGTCATGAGTTTCATAGTAGATTCATAACTTTGCTGCCATAATAGTCAGTATATTTCTGCGTATTGGTGAGGAAAGCAACTGAAACGCACAGTGGACAAATGAAGTCATCTTATGTTGATTCAAGTGTGTGACTTCATCGTTTGAGCTTTTACTGAATTGCCAGTCTATCTCATTGTTTTCAGGGCGTTCCTTCAGATGTGTTTGTCCCACAATGCTTTGCTCACGGGAAGCGAACAGCTATGTTTGCTTTAACCCTGTAAACATGACGAGACAAAAGTAAGGCAGAATAAAAACCTTTAGAGCAAGTCTGAGAAAAAAAAGCGAAACCATTAAAGTGCCAACATTTTGACCTCCGGGTTTATGAACGAGTAGCAGCTCTGGTATTTCCAGCTGACCTTTGACCCTGAGCTCTATTTGTGGCCTTACATGGTTTCTTAGCATGAGTTAACAGTGTTTCCATTCTCATCATGAGTCCTGAGTCATAGCCAGATGTATAAAACCCAAGAGAGTGTTTCACACACACACACACACACATGCACTATAGGCTTGTTCTCATAAACACACACACATTCAGACTGACCTCTTACACGTATATCATGGACAGAAGCAAATGTATACACAAGCCCAGGAGATCTTGCTCCACGTCGAGCAGCTGTGAACACTTACTCCACCGCTGACTCACAGCGAGAGCCTTTTTTGTGTGTGTGTGTGCTTTTTAAGATTTGCTTGAGTAATGTTTATGGTTGTTTAAAAGAAAGGTTCACCCACAAATTAAGATTCTGTCATTATTTACTCACCCTCAAAGTTGCATTTCTTTACAATGAAAGTATTTTTATTTCATTTTTTATTTTAAGTTGTTTCATATGGAAGCCGTTTCAGCCACAGAATAAAAAAATACAAAAAGGTAATTGTGACTTTTTATCTCACAATTCTGACTTCTGACTGACTTTGTTGCCATGTTGAATTTGTTTCTCGCAATTCTGCATTTGTATCTCGCAAATTCCATGTTTGTATTTCGCAATTTCACTTTGTATCTCATGATTTATCTCATGATGCATTCCGCAATTCTGTTTGTGTCTCGCAATTCTGATAAAAGAAGATTGACGAGAAAAAAATTCTCAATTGTGAGATAAAAAAGTCGCAATGACCTTCTTTATTATTTTATCCCGTTGTAGAAACAAGCTTCCATAGCTTCATAACAGAACTAAATAAACCATAGTTTCACCTCGGCAACTTTATAATTTGTCTGAAAATGCCTTGATCAAAGTTATTGAGTAATGTTGTCAATATGGTGTTATGCCTCTGTTTCTACTGTGGATCCAGGTTGATTCAGTGTCCTTCAACGTGTGGGATATTGGTGGTCCGGCCAGCATGTCGACGGTAAACCAGTGTTTCTTCACGGATAAGGCTCTGTTTATGGTGATCTGGAATCTGGCTTTGGGAGAGGAAGCCGTGGCCAACCTGCAGTCCTGGCTGCTCAACATCGAGGTCAGGAAACTCTTAATAAAGTTTGTTTGTTAATATGTTTATTTAGTATTTAACTATTATTCATGGAATAGTTCAATAATAATGAACATCATTTTGACATTGCAAACTAAATTAATAATGTTTATATATTGATTGATTTGACAATAATTAGCATTTGCCAGTGCAAACTAAATTAATGAAGTTTATTTATTTATTTACTGAATAGTTTAATGATAATAAATGCCATTTTTTAAAAGTGTATTTATTTGTTTATTTATTTTGTTTACTTATCATATATCATAACATATCATATCATTATTTATTTATTTACTAAACAAATTATGTTTATTTATTTATTCATGCAATAGTTTAATGATGACAAAGGTAATTTTGCTATTGCAAACTAAATGAATAAAGTTCTTATTTGATATGTGTGTATATATATATATTACATACACTTATTATATTTATTTTTTTAATTTATGGCATAGTTTATTACTATTCACAACTTAAAGCTTTTGTAAGGTCAACTAAAATCTAAATATAGCCTGTACAGAGTGAAAGTGAGCATATTTGCTAATACAGCAAAGGCAAGTTGGAAATGCAGGTGTGGGCACTGATAAAAAAAATCCTTAATGACGAAAGGGGAAAAACATCTGTATAAACACTACATATACAAACATAAAACACTCTCTTTCCAAACACAAAGCTGGCATGAGCTTTTCATCGTGCAAGTCATTTTTTTGATGGACTGGTTTTACAGCATGACCCTGAATGTGTTTGTGCTCCAGGCTCGCGCTCCTAACTCTGCTGTCATCGTCGTCGGGACGCATCTGGACCTCATAGACACTAAGTTTCGTACGGAGCGCGTCGCCACACTGAGGGCCTACATCCTGGCACTTTGCAGAACCCCGTCGGGCGCGCGGGCCAGCGGATACCCTGACATCACATGGAAACACCTCCAGTTAGTCTCATTATCATAACTTCAGCTTACTTTCCTCAATGGAAAATCTGTTTTGGATGGAAAAATGTGGAAAAATGTGTGGTTGTTTGGCAGTGAGGTGTCGTGTAAGACGCTGGAAGGCATGGACGGACTCAAGAGGCTGTTGTTTCAGGTCGCTTGCTCCATGAAGGACATCAGCAACCCTGCTAGCTGTCACAAACTAGTGGGAAGACTGGTTAGTGTTAGTTAAGCCTGTATGTATGGCACGAATGACAGTTGTTTCTGACATCTGTTCAGTAAGATGTAAAAGCTGACGTGAAACATACTGCTGTTCCACCTCAAATCTTCAGTATGTTTTTTTCATTTATTCATTTAGCGGATATTTTTATTCAAAGCAACTTAAAATCAGGAGAAATACAAGAAAAATCATGAGCGTGAGGAGGCTATGCTGCAGTATTATCTTAGTTTCTTTCCCCATGTGTTGATGTCTGTTTTTGGTGTTTTATACAGATCCCCAAAAGTTACCTGACCCTGCAGGAGGCCATAAAAGCAGAACGTCTGAGGAGAGATGAAGTGGATGAGGTCCAGTACCTGACGGACTCAGAACTGGAGCAGATCATTGAGCAGAGTCCTGCCAGTGATATCAAAGATTACGAGGATCTGCAGACGGGTAATGCAAAAATAAAAATAAATGATGTGTATTTATAAATGTAATAAATTAATATTTATAAATGTATTAAATCATTTTTTTGTATATATATTAAATATTTACAAATATATTTATTTTTAAGATACATATTTTTATATTTCTGTTCTATATATATATGTTTAACATATATGAAGTATTTATTTATTTATTGAATTGGTCAGAGAGGTAGTGCAGGTAGTGCAACTTATAAAAATAATTTCAAAAACTAATATGTGTTTTAAAATGTATCAGTATATGTCAGTATGTTTTAATATTTTTTTAATTCTTTAATATACATATTTATATTTCTTTTCTTAACTTAAGTAAAAGTATTTATATGTATTGCATTTTTATTTAATTAATTTATTTTAATTAATTTGATTTTATTGTATTGACTCCATTAAGCAACTATTAAGCAGTTCATATTTTTCCAATTCTGTTTTTTATTAATATTTTGAATCAGTTTTAATTGTTTAATATTTTTTGTTTTAATTTTAATTTGTTAAATTTTAAGTGATTTTTGTGTGTGTGTGTGTGTGTGTGTGTGTGTGTGTGTCATTTTTAGTAGTTTTTCTTTTCATTATGTCTGTATAGCTTTTAATGTTTTTATTTCATTTTTATTTTAGTTATTTTAGTACATCAACTTAAACTAAATTAAAATGAGAAATGTTGCCTTGGCAACTACCTGAAATAAAAAAAAGTTTTTTTTATATTTTAATGTTTTAATTCCTATTTCAGTTTGTAAATTCATAGCGTGAAACATTCTAGATCTTTATATACAGATAAGAATTGCCCAGCACATTAGTTATGTAATTATTTATATTTTTCTCTATCTGTGCATCTGCAGTTTATTTCTTATGGTGGTGCACTGCTGCCACATATATTATTTTTCCACTCAATTAGCCTTTTTCACAAAAATCGGAAATTACGTCAGCGCAGGGTAAAGTTAGTTCCGTTACAGGTCTGCGCCTATTATAT
The DNA here is from genome assembly GCF_001515625.1 of Sinocyclocheilus rhinocerous. Classification (NCBI taxonomy): domain Eukaryota; kingdom Metazoa; phylum Chordata; class Actinopteri; order Cypriniformes; family Cyprinidae; genus Sinocyclocheilus; species Sinocyclocheilus rhinocerous. The sequence continues at coordinate 506,735 of NW_015642065.1, read as the reverse complement.
TAGTATGCCCTTTTCTCAAATAATGCTTCTTACCTTTTCTGTTGTGTCTGTTTTCCAAGTTGTTGTTATATAATCTACAAAGAAATAACATTTTACTTGTTAGTAACTTATATGGCCACTCAGACTGCTGACTCGTGAGATAATACGCTCAATATAGCACCGGATGGTTTCTATTCTTCATCTCCGAGATCCCTTTTTATATAGACTTTGATCTCCGGTACATTTGCTCAATTTACTCAGTCATTTCCCTCGAATCACCACATGATAAATTACTTAAAAATGACAACATTTATGTCCAGATGCACATTTTTTCCAAGAATACATTAAACAATTCTAACTGAGTCCGGTTGAAGCATATTAAACTCAACACAACAACGTAATCTGATACAATAGGAATAAAGTCATGAATCCGAGTCATCTCTTGTTTAATATTTATTTCCC
>NW_015642065.1:499493-503611 GCF_001515625.1 Sinocyclocheilus rhinocerous | reverse complement strand
AGTTAATTGTGAAATGTTTGCGCTTTGTAGAGTAAAGTACCGGCAGTTCAAGCATTTTCAGAATCTCTAATTTTCTAAAAAAGACTTTGATTCTCGAACTCATTCTTGTTAAGTACAGCCGCAGTTGTCACCGGAAAAACTTTTACCCTGCAAGCGCCAATCCGGAAGCCAGAAACACGGAAGTGTGAAAAAGGCTAATTATGTCATAATAATGAGATGTCATTTAAATAATATCTTTTCTTGTAATAATGAGATTGTTAAAACAACGTTTACTCGTGAGATAATACGCTCAATATAGCACCGGATGGTTTCTATTCTTCATCTCCGAGATCCCTTTTTATATAGACTTTGATCTCCGGTACATTTGCTCAATTTACTCAGTCATTTCCCTCGAATCACCACATGATAAATAAACTTAAAAATGACAACATTTACGTCCAGATGCACATTTTTTCCAAGAATACATTAAACAATTCTAACTGAGTCCGGTTGAAGCATATTAAACTCAACACAACAACGTAATCTGATACAATAGGAATAAAGTCATGAATCCGAGTCATCTCTTGTTTAATATTTATTTCCCAGGGCACATTATACAACGTACATTTAAACCATCACGTTAATAATGCAAAGGAGAGCAAGTAGAAAATACAATATTAGTTTAATAATAATAATAATAAAAACGCGAAAAAATTAATGTGGAGAGTCATAATGCACAGCCAGCACCAAACGGACAGAAAGGCAAAACTGAATTATAACTGCCACCATTTAGAATTTAACGTTTTCTCGTAATAATGACATATTGTGTCAAAAAGACATCTTATTTAATTTACAGTTCCTCAAATTCATTTGTATAGTTGACTTCTTTGCAACCCATTTGACTTCTGTAATCTGGTGTATTTCCAAGGGAAACGGGATTCAGTGGGCTGAGTATAGCTGCATTAAAGCGGTTTTCTTTGTGAATCACACAGCGATCAATTTCCTCATCGAGACTGGCACCATGCTACATTTCTCCGGTCTGTCTGTCTGTCTCTGTCTGTCTGTCTGTCTGTCTGTCAGTCAGTCTCTGTCTGTCTCTGTCAGTTTCTGTCTGTCTGTCTGCCTGTCTCTGTCAATCTCTGTCAGTCTGTCTCTGTCTGTCAGTCTCTGTCAGTCTGTCTGTCTGTCAGTCTCTGTCAGTCTGTCTCTGTTTGTCTGTCTGTCTCTGTCAGTCAGTCTCTGTCTGTCTCTGTCAGTCTCTGTTTGTCTGTCTGTCTCTGTCAGTCTCTGTCTGTCAGGACTCACAACCCATGCAAGCTAGATAATTCCGCACTCAGCTGCAATTCCAGGTTTTCAAACAGAGATGGCGACAAAGAGGCAACACTTACAGACCGCAGCTTTAAGTATTGAGTTTTAATTTAATTTATTTATTGTTATAATATATAGTAATAATATTTAAATTTAAATTTTTTGTTTTGTATTTAGATTTCTATTCTTCTTAACTTTAATATATATTTTAACCCATATGAAATGTATATTTATTTATTTTTCTGCAAATGAATAATGCATATTTTTATTGTGAACATTTCCAAAAATAATGTTTTAATATGTAATAATAATGTTTTTAATAACATACATTGTATGTATAAAATGTTCTTAATATGTATGAAGTATTGAGTTTCAGAAATTCTTTCTTCCCTTCATAGTTATCTGTTGCCCCACCTTTTGCCCCCCAAACCTGCCCTGGACATCCACGGCTTTCGGCACCAGAGCAACAACTCCATTCAGCGGCATTTTAAGATGAGCTTTGTTCCTGCGGGATTCTGGGAGCGCTTTATAGCCAGGATGCTAATTAGTTTAAACCAGATGGACGTGCAGGTAAACACACACCCTGAGATGACAATCTAACTGACCAATAAAAGTCAGAATTGCAGTCATTGCAAACGGAGAATTAGAGACCACACCCTGACAATGCTTATGGCTGGGAGTCCACAGCAGCCCATGAAACCGCATGTTAAGACGCTTTGCACGCTTTCGCAGTCTAATTTTCCCAAATAGCCCTATACAAAAACTTTTGCAAAATTTGGTAATGCATAGGGCTGTTTGGGGGGAAAATCTTATTGCCATTTTTCTGATATTTATTTTTTTGTTTATTTATTTTTAACAAAATAAATAATTTTTTCAAATAATTTTCTATAAAAATAAAAATCATATATTTAAAAAAAAGAATATATATAATAATAATAATAACAACCGTTTTATTTATAGTACAACTATAAAAATTCTGTTATATTATTGTTGTTAAAAATATTAAGCAAAATGTTGTGACTATAATTGACAATATGACTATAATCATTATATTAATTATATTATGCAAAATAAATATTTTTACAAATATTTTTCAATAAAATAAAAAAATAATATTATAATACAACTATTATTATAGTAGTATTATAATAGTACAACTATAAAAAAAAATATTATGTATTATATTATTGTTGTTTTTAAATAAAAAAATCAACAAAACATGTTTGTTATATTTTTCTGTAAAATTAAAAAGCAAGTATTTAAGAAAAAAAAAAATTATTTATACAATTTTTATATGTATTTTATGTATAGTATGACTGTAATAATTATATTATATTATATTATATTATATTATATTATTATAATGCTTGTACAAGAACAGTTTGGTGACAGCGCCACCTATTGGCCAAAGTGCAAAAGTATCTGTCGCAAAACTTAATGTATTTCTGAGGTCCCACTTTGTACTATTTTGGCCAGTTTTGCATATTGTTTTGTTTGTTTCGCTTTTCCTCTTACAGTGTTTGTTGAATCTTCGCCAAAATTGGTTCAGGTCATACACAGACAAAGACAAAACCACACAAATTCAGTTACTGGATTTTGTTCTCCAGAAAAGCCTTAACAATTTTGCTGGCGAAGACACCAAACAGGAAGTGAGTCATTATCTTGGCAAAGCTTTTGCTTATTGACACAGTTTTTCTTTGTATCAACGCCACATTGACCTGAGAATATCATGCACATTTGTAGCGCCACCTACTGGTCAAAAGTTATAAACCAACTAAATCTGCTCAGTCATTCAGTATCCCATGGGAGGTTTGGCCATGTAGTTGCTACTTGCAGCTGTAGTTTTAATGATTCCTTACATGAGTTCTCAGGTGAAAGTGTCGTTGAGGCCGTGTTCACATGTCTGCCTGGTTTCAGTCGACAGATTTTGATGACTGTCTTTGTGATTTTTCGTAATAGGCATTCGAGACCAAAAGGCCCACGAAGAACCAGAGGAACCACAGTACGGTGATCTACAGCTTTGCGGGGAACCAGCAGCGCAATCGCTGCAGCACTTTCCGCGTCCGGCGCAGTCAGACCGTCTACTGGAAAGAAGGGCTGCTAGTCACCTTTGACGGCGGATATCTGAGGTTAGTAAGGGTTTGTTTTTAGTTTTTATTTATTTTATTTTTTTATATTTAATAAATAAAAATATATTTGTTATCAACATTTCTTTTACTTCATTCACCCAGTGTTGTTAGTTTTAACTAAAAACATGTTTTTGTTCATTGAAATAAAGCTGAATTAAAATACTATATATATAAACAATTAATAAAATAAATGTTACCAAATAAACAATAAAAAGGCAAAAAAAACTAATGAATTACCATTTTAAGCCATTTTTGAGAAAATACATAAATATCATATTTGTTGTCAAAAGGTTGAAAAACAAATAAATAAATAATAATTATTATTATTAATTTAAAAAATAACTCGCTCTATATACTGTATATTAATGATGAAAAATCGAAATGTTGCTTTGACGACTAACTGAAATGAAAATAAATTAAAGCTAAATATAAAATACAAAAAAAGTAATAAACGTTACAAAAGCGCAACAAAACTTAAACTAAAATTAAATTGAAAATATGAAAATAAAAGCTAATTCAAAATATTAATTAATACTGTAATAGTAGATTAAAGGGGTCATATGATGTTGCTAAAAAGAACATTATTTTGTGTATTTGGTGTAATGAAATGTGTTTATGCGGTTTAAGGTTAAAAAAACACATTATTTTCCACATACTGTACATTATTGTTCTCCTCTATGCCCCGCCTTTCTGAAACGCGTC
>NW_015642065.1:489721-499123 GCF_001515625.1 Sinocyclocheilus rhinocerous | reverse complement strand
TTTTTTTTTAGAAATAGCCTTTGCACAGCCAGCCTTGTACTCTTCTGGGTTCAAAAAACTGTCGTCCATAAAATGTATAATAAAGTGCTTTTGCTTTAGCTGAAATACACAGCGTCTCCCTGACATGGCTGCATTAACACTACTGCTGTTCCTGAAACCACGCTTTCTTTCTTTGCGTGCACATTTGGGCGGTGTTATGCAAATCTTCGCACATCGTGACGTAGACATGTGGGGCGTGTTAGAACGAGCCGTTTTAGGTAGGTGTGGCTGACTTTTAACTTTTATAAAGAATATCTCTTTGGATTTGAGACTTTAGTGTTTGCAACTTTACAGATCTTCTTTATGCACCAAGAGCTTGTAACACTCCAAAGAGAAAGGAAAAATTGAAATTGCATCATATGACCCCTTTAATAATACTAAAATAATACTGTATCCGGTATCTTAGACATATTTTTTTTACTGTGTTTGCTGCAGAGCATTATGGGATTACCTCCTCTGCAAAGGATGCATGTGTTTATAATAAACAATTAATAAATATTACTAGTATATATATATATATATATATATATATATAGTATTATTAGTGTTGTCAAAAGGTTGAAAAATAAACAATAATAACAACCAATTAAAAAATTAATAAAAATAACTGAATAAATGGGAAAAAAAACACAAACTAAAATTAAAATGAAAACTGAGTATTTACAAAATAAAAATTCTAAATATTAATTAAAACTATAATAGTATCTAAATAATACTAAAATAACACTGATAAGAAAAGACTCGCTCTGTTTCTCATCCACAGCGTAGAGTCGTCTGACCTGAACTGGAAGAAAAAGAAAAGCGGAGGCATCAAGATCATCTGTCAGTCGGAGACGAGGGATTTCTCAGCGATGGCTTTCATCACCGATCACGTTAACGCTCTCATAGAGCAGTGGTTTCCTGGTGAGGACGCCTCTAGATGTTGTTCTCAAACGCTATAGATCTCTGATATATTAAATCTCGTGCACAGATCTATACGGTAGCCTGGATATAATACAGACATTCCCAGTGAATGCATGAGCTGATCAAATGTTTACCTTCAGTGCAGTTAAGAGTACTCTTCCATGCACCATGAGCTGTTTCCATTGCAACTTGCAGCGTTAATACAGAATGTGCATTTTTGGGACATTTAAACGGCTTCAAATGGGGAACATAGAGTCTTAATTATCTGTTTTTATAGTAATATTATTTTAACAATGACTAGACGGGACCTGTAGTAGTTATTCCAGTTGGAAGCAGTATTGAAAAACAGTACTAGACTAAGATGATAAAACATGAGTCTTGATGCAAAACAGAAGTACCAACATCACTTGTGGACATAAGACGGAAGTCCAACAGAAAACAAAACCGTGTCATGATGAAGGTGTCAACGTGATGATATCTTGACAAACATCCTAAACCCATAACCGTAGGTTGTTAATATGGACGTGCAGCTGTTTGTTGTTAATGTTGCACTGTGGGAGTTTGCTGTGCGTCAGTGCAGAGCCGCTTTACAGTATTAACACGCTGTCAGTCAGCAACACAGGTGCAGCACAAACACCAAGCACACACTGAACTGTATAGATGCGATCATGAGTCAGACTGTAGTTTTTGCAGCAGCAGTGATTGATTCATTAGTCCACATAAAGCCTGTTAATTACAGAACACACCTGCAACCCAGCAGCTCTTCACATGTGACACTGTCTGTGGGTAAACAAACTCACTGCTGTGTAAGATTATTAACACATGCATGTAATGCTGATTGTGTGTGTGTGTGTGTGTGTGTGTGTGAGTTTCAATCTAGATATTTTTCAGCCTTTTAACAACGCTGATACACCTGAGATATATGTATTTTCTCAGAAAGGGCTTAAATAAATTTTTTATTGATTGATTGATTTATATTTAGTTGATTTTTCATTATCTATATTCCATTATTATTATTATTATTATTATTATTATTATAGATTTATTTTTCAGCCTTTTGACAAAACTGAATATACAGCTCAATATGTATGTATTTTGCTGTATTTGGTGATTATTTATTTATTTATTTTTTCATGTATTATTATTAGTAGTAGTAGTATTATAGATGGCTTAAACGGGTGATTTGTTTATTTATTACTTTATTTATAGTGATCGTTTATTATTATTATTATTAGTATTATGGATGGCTTAAACGGGTGATTTGTTTATTTATTACTTTATTTATAGTGATCGTTTATTATTATTATTATTAGTATTATGGATGGCTTAAACGGGTGATTTGTTTATTTATTACTTTATTTATAGTGATCGTTTATTATTATTATTATAATTATTATTATTATTGATTTGTTTTATTTTTTAGTCTTTTAACAAAACAAAATACATCTTGATATTTATGTTTTGTTCAGAAATTACATAAAAGGGGGATTTTATTTATTTTTCATTTGGATATTTATTATTATTATTATTTATTTATTTATTTTTAAGCCTTATGACAACATTTAATATACATCTTGATATTTATATATTTGTTCAGATATGGCTTAAAAGGGTGTTTTTATTATTATTTAATATTATTAATTTTGTAATTTTTTATTTTAATTGGCTATTTATTATTTATTTATTATCATGTATTATTATTATTATCATTATTAGTTTATTTTTCAGCCTTTTGACAACATTCAGTATACATCTTGATGTCTTTGCTCAGAGAGGGGCTTTTTATATATTTTTTAATGTATTTAGTAATATTTATTTATCAATTGTCTGTTTAGCATTTTTATTTTGTTTTATTTCAGCCACGCAGTCACTGTAGCCACTTTTATTTATTTTAATAAATAAAAGTGGATTCAGTTAATTTTAATAATCATAAAAATCTGCCTTTTTCTCCTGAGCCGTTTTCATTAAGCCATGAATAATGTATTTTTATATAAGCATGAACACCATATATTTATGATTAACACGCACGTGATTATTTCTCCTTGTCCAGCGCTGACGGGCAGTGAGAGTGACGGCTCTCGTCTCATTGAGCAGTACGCACCCTGTCCGTACTGCAGCTCCGGACCCCGAGTGTCCGACCCGCTGCCTCTGTCCCGCTCCAGTCACAGCACCGTCCACTACTTCAACATGGAGGACTGCGTGCTGGCAGCCGTGGACAAGGAGCACATCACCTGCCCCAACCACCTCAAACAGCCCGTCCCGCTACAGGAGCTGGTGCCCGAGCTCTTCATGACCGACTTCCCTTCACGGTATGATAACAGTTATGCTTTTAACCAGCTTTTGACCTTTGTTTTTTTACATTGTCATACCAGTTTCTGTATGAAATAGTGTGTATAAAGTGACATAAACCAGTTAAAAACCACAAAACAAAACAAAATCACAGATCAAATCCATTGCCAATAAATGCAGATGTAAGTGCTGTTGTTTTCCCACCAAAATGATGTCACTTCCTGAAAGGTGATGTCATTGAGGAACTAGTTTTTGTTAGTTAGCAGGATGGAAAGTGATATTGAGGACGCAGGAACAACTTATAAATTGGTTAACAGTTAGAGTAGATGTTTATGTTAAATGTTTAGATTTTAGTAAGAAAACTGAAGAAAATTAAAAAGAAAAAAGAAACCTTTATTTCATCCTACCAGTTTCCAGATTAAATGGTTTAATGTGACAAAAGCCAGCTAAAAACCACAAAACATCACAGGATTCATCACATTCAAATCTAATATCAGTGTTGTCATTTCCTGGAGGAACAACCTGTAAATGGATTCAAAATTAGACTACATGTTTTGATAAATGTTTCGATTCAAGTAAGGAAATTGAAACAACAACTGGAATATTTCTTAGTAAATTGCCTGTTTTTTGGTAATAGAATAAAAGTAATTGTATCTTTTGGTTTGCATCCATCTAGTTACAAATAAAAAGAAAAAACTTAAATTAATTTGTATTTAATGCATTTAATTGACAGTTATTTAATAATATATACACCTTTTTTCCATTGAAGTACCAGCAAAAATATTTATTTTTATTTATTATTATATTATATTATAAACAACGTGAATGTACGGAAATGTCTGTGCCTGTGCATAAATACAATGTGCGATCAAGAGCACTCACGCATTATTATAACAGACGCGTGCTTACTGTACGACTCCTGTACGCCACTGCTATCGCCTTAACCTTGATTGCAGTCTTCATCCATCAAAACTTTACTAGCAGAAATTGTGCTTCAGTAATTTTGCGTTAATTGTGTTAAATTATTTTAACGCGTTAAGGATTGTAAAATGAATCGTATGCATTAACGCATTAACGATGACAGCCCTAATATATATATATATATATATATATGAATGTATTAATTATTTATAATAAATTATAGAAATTATTTCAATTTATATAAATGTGAAATCAAACGTGCAGACATGGTCAGAACATATCAATAGGTAATAGTGTTATGCAATAAAAAATTACTCAATAATATTACATAATAAGGATGAAATAATATTTGTGTGTGTAATATTTTTTTATGCAGACTATTGAGTCATTAGCTTAGTCACTTATGTGGTTTGATTTCAGTCAGGATGCTGCCTATGTGTGAAAAAAACAATCCACGGAATTACGGGAATATGTTTCTAATACAGTTTGGAATTACTAATAAGGTCGAGCTAAATCGCTTTACTCACAAATCGTGACCTTTCAACTTTCTCTTTGAAGAGACGTTATACCCGGCCTGTTGTGAATACCAGTCCTAATGAGCTTTAACTTGTTTTGACATGATCAGCAGTTTTTGTTTACTTGCAGATAAACTTTATTTATTCAGACTAACAACTGCATCAGCATTTTTCCATCTTACTCTTAAACCGTAAGTGTGGTGGTGCGGTAAAACTGGGACATTTGTGCATCGGCAGAGTGACCAAAATCTGACCAGAATATAGTTATTTTTCCTGGAAATTCAGCATGAGATTTAATCATCATGATAATCATTCCTATTTTTGGACAATACAATCAATTAAACATTTCATAAATTAATGGTTTGTCATCTTCACATTTTCAAAAACTCAAGTTAAAAACAAAAGTCAATCATAATCATGCAAGAATGCATGTTTTTGGATAACACAGCAAACTAAATACTTCACAAATAATTATTAAAAAGGGCTGCGTTTCCCAAAAGTCGATCATAACTCCATTGGTGACGATTATTCATACATATACAAATATCTGGTAAGTCTGACATCAGTGTTATTTATAGTATTATTTATATACTGTTATAGTTTTTATTGATATTTTGAATAAGCTTATATATTTTTTTATATTTTCAGTTGTTACGTCTTTTGTCATTTTTATTAATTTACTTTTTTATTATATATACTAAACACAAAATGTGACAGAGTGCAGAAAAAGATTATAAATAGTTACATGTATAACTATTTTAAGCATTATATTAGTATTGCCTACATAATATTGGTATTACAATAAGTAATTAAGTATTATCTATGTGTTTTTTTCACAAATGAAAAGTATCATTAGAAAATAGAGCAATTTATATATTTCTATAATTATAAATTATAAATAATGATCACATATACACAGAATATAAATATATAACTGTAATTGTAATTTTTTATTGCATGACACTATTTTCTTTTGACAATTTTTTTTTGCAATTTTTCAATAGCGAAAAATAAATAAATAATAGATAAAAATAAATTTAAAATAATACTTACTTACCTACAATACTTATACTAATATAATGCTTATGTAATATTTATATGCATAAATATTTATAATATTTTCTGACACATTTTGTGCTTGTTGCAATGCATTATGGGGTTGCATGATAAAAAACAATAATTTTAAATTTGGTCCAAAATGAGTTTTCAAGTAATTCAGCATAAATTTGCAGTCTACAAGTGCTGTTTACTTAGCTCACTTGAGTTTAGAACAGAGCCAATGTGTCACAATATTACTAGGTTTAAAAAAAATGTTTTTTTATTAAATCATAAATATGTAAATCATAAATATGTTATTATGAAATCCAAATCAGCCCATTCTTAATGCATGTTCCTGATTTTAATACGAACAATTTATCACATGTATAAATTCATGGCATCACAAATTCATCTTTTTACTTCATTTCTGATAAAGTCAAGTCTTGCCCTAGATTTTTTCCATTAAAGTGGGACGTGAACATGTTTCAACTAGAGTTGCATTGGATATAACTAACAGCTTGCAGCTCAGTTTCCCAAGAAACATACAAAACTAAACCTTGAATGCACTGTAAGTCACTTCTGATGAAAGCTTTTGCCAAATGCACAAATGTAGTAACTGTGAGATTTATCAATTCATAACGATGCGATTTTTGACTCCAATATAAAGTATGACGTCCCAGCGGGACTTTTATTCAGGCCTGTGTCGCAGAGGAACCTCTTCAAAGAGATTTGTTTGACGTGGCTCGCAGTTCAAACCCACAGATTCTGCTTCCATTTTAACTTCAGAATTAATAATCCAATTTATGTGATGAATCACAACCGCACAGAAAACACACGCGTCATGCAGAGACAAGAGCACGGCGGCCCACAGAAAGCTTGTTTATATGTGTGCTATAACTCAAGCCTAACCCACTCTGATTCAGCTCCATTAAACACATGTAAGCACTGGTTATTAGGACCAGGTGTGCAGTGTTTGCACTGACTACAAAACCTACATGCTACATGCTAGCAGATGCTCAGTGCAGCACATATACTGGATATATATATAGTATAGTATATATGTATAATACGTATTGTTCAAATGTTTGGGTTGGGTTTTTTGAAAGAAGTCTCTTATGCTCACTAAGGCTGCAATATATTACATTTGCATTTGTTTAGTTTAATTATAATGTATTAATTATATTTAATATAATTAGTATATATCATTTATATAATCATTTATTTATTTATTTGTTTTATTTCAGTTTTAGTAATTAGTACAACTTTACTTGCTTAAGTTAGCTGCCAAGGCTAGTCTGTTTTATTTTAATTTTTTTTATTTCCCCCCCCCAATATTTTATTTCAGTTTTATGTCAGTTAACAAAAATGATTTAATAATTTCAGTTAACAACAGCAACACTGCCTGGCATCAGATTAAAATCAGTTTCACATCACGAAACACTCGAATTAAAAACTAAATGTTTTCATGAGCTTCATCCCAACAGCTGTGTGGCCCGGAGATGTCTTTAATTATACAGAAGGGATGAATGAGTTTACCAATTATTTATGTGATTATGAAATCAGCATAATCCTCTTGGCTTGATGTCTTATAAATGAGTGTTTCCTGTTAATATCTTTGCCGCAAGTTTGTTTCTCACACTCATAAGGAAGTGGTGTGGTAGGAGAGCGTAGAAAGCATGTGTGCGTGCGATCAGCCCGCGGAGGCGGTTCAAAGCACATCAGATGAAATGATGTTCCCATATGGAGCTTTAATGGGAATGATTAGGAATGACGGCTGACTAAATGGACTCGTTTTGCGTTGACAGACATTGGGTTTGATTCACAGCAGCCACAAGAGAGAACAAAGCTGTCGGCTAATGATAGAGATCTTACAAAATGTCAAAAGTCAGAATGCATGTTTAGTTTGGGGTTACAAAGATTTTTCTCATGTTTTGAAAGAAGTCTCTTGGGCTCACTGAGGCAGTGCTTTTTTTTTTTAAATACAGTAAAAACAGTAATATTGTGAAATATTTGTACAAATATGAATAAAAATATTCTTATATATTTCAGTGCAAAGCTGAATTTTCAGCATCATTACTCCAGTCTTCAGTGTCACATGATCCTTCAGAAATCATTATAATATGCTGATTTGCTGCTCGAGAAACATTAATGATTATCAATGTTGAAAACAATTGTGCTGCTTCATATTTTTGTGAAAAACAACGATGACATAGAAATTAAATATAATTACATGATATGTATATCATACATTTTAAAATAGTTATAATAAATAGAATATTTGTGATTTTTATCACTATAATAAATTTTTGTCAATTACAATTATAATTATTTGCATTTAATTAAATATGAATTGATAAAATGCAAAATTAATTGAAAAATATATGCATATGTATATTGCTTCATGTGTGTGGATAGATAGATAGATAGATAGATAGACAGACAGACAGACAGACAGAGAGACAGGCAGACAGACAGACAGACAGACAGACAGATAGACAGATAGATAGATAGATAGATAGACAGACAGACAGACAGACACAGACAGACAGACAGACAGACAGACAGATAGATAGATAGATAGATAGATAGACACACAAACTACGGTAAAATTGTGGGATCAGTAAGATATTTATTTATTTATTTCTTTTTTAATGAGGGTTCTTCTGCTCGTCAACGCTGCATTTATTTGATCAAAAATACATTAAAGACAGGAATATTGTGAAATATTATTAAAGTTTTAAACAACTGCTTTCTATTGTAATATATTTTAAAATGTAATTTATTCCTGTGATCAAAGCTGAATTTTAAGCATCATTACTCCAGTCTTCAGTGTCACATGATCCTTCAGAAATCAGTCTAATATACTGATTTATTATCAATGGAAAAAGTTGTGCTGCTTAATGTATTTTTTGGAGCCTGTGATGCTTTTTTCATTATTTTTTGATGAATAAAAACTTTTTTTTTAAAAAGTAGAAATCTTCTGTACCAATATGAGTCACACATACATACACATGTGGTCAGAGCATCTCTATGTGTGCTTCAGTTTGTTCCTGTTGAAGAGTGACCTGCAGTGCAGTGAAGATGCAGCAGATATCCTGGGACAGGGTGGCAGCGGCACCATCATCTACAGAGCCAAATACAGAGGCCATCCGGTGGCCATTAAACGCTTCCACTTCAAGAAATGCAAACAGCAGTCGCTCAACAGCAGCACAGGTACGTCACGCTCCTCTACTGCCCCTGCACTTCCTCCCAAACCTGCCTCTGTTATCTTTAGATCGTCCCGCTCGCCGTGCGTTCGCATTGGACTGATTGGAGAGTCGGAGGTGAAAAGTAAGCCGTGTGTTCCTGCAGGCGCACGTAAGGTCAGAGGTCAAGTGCTGTCGTTTTATTCAAGGCTCGCAGCGGGAAGCACAGCGGCTCTGACTGATGGAATTTCCTGTTAACAGAGACACGCTAATCCTCGCCGGATTTCTCCCGTTGTGTCTTTCTCCGATCCAAAACCTACTGAGCTGCAGACTTTAATGAGACTTGTGCTAAAAATCCCCAGTGAAGAGACTTAATTCGAGAGAAATTCTCTGAAAACATGTTATTGTCTTACACAGTTTGGCTTCTTTCTTTTTTCTGTTTGGCTTTTAAGGAAGTTTAGATAATTTTACCATAAATTAAAGACGAATTATATATATATACTTATATATAT
>NW_015642065.1:488531-489592 GCF_001515625.1 Sinocyclocheilus rhinocerous | reverse complement strand
TATACATAATTTTTTTTTTGCCAAAGCAACCAGTTGGATGGAAGTCATGGATTTAATTCCCAAAAAAATGCATGCTGATAAAATACAGTAATTGCATAGTAAATTGCATTTGATAAAAACATCTGCATTGCATTTTAGTTTTAGTGATAATAAAGTTTTTTTTATGTGGCTGACACCAATTTTCTTCACACTATAGCAAACAGCATTTTTCAGTGTTTATACAGATTTCCATATTTTCTGCCTTGTACAACATGCTTTTGAAAACGTGCCAGCCGTCTTCCTAAATCTGTAATGAGAATCATTTATGAATCTGTTGTCAGCAAAAGAACGTCTCACTGCAGTTTTCTGCCAAAATAAAGGCTGTATGTTTGAAAGCAAAGATATTAAGATTTGTTTAAATTGATTTGAGGTTATGTTTTTTATATTTTTATAATTAAAGTAATAATTAAATTCTTATGAAATTCTCAAAAAAGACAATAATAATAATAATTAATATTATTATTATTATGTCTTTTTTAAGAATTTAATAAGAATGATTATTTTTATTGTTGTATTATTGTATTGAATGGGAGGAAAACAGCTTTTCCTATATTTATTATGGTAATCATATTTTATAATAATACTGTTTTTAATAATAAAAATAAAAATAATAATTATTATTATTATTATTAAAATGTATATTTATCATGCAAATCTTATTATGATAATTTTATAATTACAATAATAATATTATTATTATTATTATTGTATAGTTATGTGTAGTCATTTTCCCGTTTTTATTATGCTAATAATATTTTTATTATAATTATTATTTGTATTTTTATAATATTGTGTAGTCATATTGAATGGGGGAAACTGGTTTTCCTTTCTTTTTGTCCTTAACATATCACGTGTTCGAGCAAAGCAAAATTAACCTCTTTAAAATAAAAATAAAAAAAACTCAATCTAAACGAAACTAAAATATAACAAAATATATCTGCCAGAACAGCAGGGTTGCCAGGTTTTCACAACAAAACCCGCCCAATTGCTACTCAAAACTAGCCCAATCGCATTTCGAGGGG
>NW_015642065.1:485148-488471 GCF_001515625.1 Sinocyclocheilus rhinocerous | reverse complement strand
AGTGTGTGCTGTGATTGGCAGCACTCGGTGCCTGGTCGGGAAATGGCATGCCCCTTACCATAGCTTACCATACCCAATTGCTACTCAAAACTAGCCCAATCGCATTTCGAGGGGGGTCCCCCGATAAAAATTGCATTCTGGGGGATAAAATACAAATTTTTTGGCGAGGTTCCCTTGGTAAAATTAGCATTCCAGGGGCTAAATATCACGTTATTGGGGTTTTTATGCTCTTTTACAAAGTCTTGATTTTGTTTTGGGGGTGAAATACGAAATGTGCTGTGATTGGTTAGCTGGGCCAGTGTGTGCTGTGATTGGTTAGCTGGGCCAGTGTGTGTTGTGATTTGGCGCCTGGTCGGGAAATGTCATGCCCCTTACCATAGCCTCCTGCGAGCTTCAGTGTAAATATTGCGTCAAAATCAAATCAATTTGAGCGCGATTTAAACCCGGATGATTGTAACCACTCTTAAGTTCGTCTGCCTTGGGAAAGCTAGCGTGTCTCTGACATAGTGATAACACTCGTTGCCTTCTTTAGTGCAGCTCAACCAGGTCTCGTCCCATTCGTCGATCTTTGTGATATCACAAATCCCGGAAAATGTGCGTTGTAGTCCAAACGAGTCGTTCGTTGTAGTTTTTGAAAAGTGATTTCTGTTAAATAAAATATCTCCTTTTGAAGTGGACTTTGAGCTTTGTAACTTTGCAGATCTTTTTTAGGCTCAAACAGCAACATTACAGACTAACTAAAGTTGAAAAAGTGAAAAAGCATAATAGGACCCCTTTAAAGTAGCTACTAGTTTCTGCCTTTCTCTGAGCCTGAAGGCCTCGCACCTCTTCTGTCTGCCGCTCCGTCCGCTTCCCTGATCCTGACAAACGTCTCCCAACTCTTTCTGATGCGCAGTTTGTTATAACTCACACTGCGAGTGAGAATCTGCTTCATTTGCAGGTTTCTCTCCGTCAGCAGCGTTTGATGTTGACTGTTTCTCTGTCGGCCGCGTTCACTGCTGTTTGAATTGGTCTCTCAGCAGATTTATTCCCTCCCGCTCATTCTAGAGGTTTCTTTGCTATAAAGACGGCTACTAAATCAAGACATTTACTTTTATGACACAAAGTTTATCTTCCTCATGAATTCCAGACATTTCTTGTTCAAAGTTTGCTGTGTTTTGTCGAGTGCATTCATGCACTGGAGGTTTATGGTCTGTAAAGTGGTGCCCTATGGTAACCAACGGCAACAGCGGCTGGCATCTGCCCTTTGGAAGCTTCTAGAATCCTCATCTGCTCTTGTGGAAAAATACAAACAATCAATATACAAGAATAAAAAAACTCTGGCCTGTTTTTTTTATTATGAGTACAGTACTGTAAGAACATTTAAAAAATAAATAAATAAAACGTTATTATATGCTGTAATAGTCAATATTTTTGGCAGCAGATAAATAAAATTAAAATATATACAATTGATTTAGCAAATAAATAAATAAATAAATATAATGAAATATATCTGAAATGTAATTTTTATATTTAAAATGAACTATTTAATTATTTTTATACTTTCAGTTTTCATTTTAAAGTTTTAGAAATTTTGTTATGTGCTTTTGTGATTTTGTTTTCTTTTTTATTTAGCTTTTATTTAGCGGTTTTTAGTACTTCAACTTAATCTTAATTTATTTCAGTAATTCAGTATTTTTTTAGATTTTAGATTCGTTTTTTTTCCATCAAATTTTTATATTTTATTTTATTCTATTTCAGTTGACGACGAAGATTTTGAAAGTTTGAAGTTTTAAACCCAGATATAGATGCAGAGAGAGACGGATAATATTTTTAATATACAGTAGATGGATAATTAGATATTAGAAAGAAAATCTTAATTGCGATAAAAAATATTTACAAATATAATTTTCAATATGTTAAAGGTGCTTTTGTTAAGATATTAAATGGCTTTAATTTTTGGTTTCCACCGAAAAAATGTTTTCAATCAAATTTTTTATTTAATTAAATTTTTTCAGTCAACAAGGAAGATTTTGATAGTTTGAAGTTGTAAACCCAGATATAGATACAGATAAAGACTGATAATATTTTTCAGTATACAGTAGATGGAGAATTAGATATTAGCAAGAAAAGCGATAAAAATATTTAAAATCACAATTCAGTGTGCAAATATATTTATGGCATCAAGGCATCATGTTTAGATATAATTTTTTACATTGTATAGATTTTAATGCAAAACATGTCAACAAAGCAATACGCCTCAAAGTCATGCATTGGAATATGACATGAATATGATTTAAAAGCAACAATTTTAATAAGTAATAGCATTTATTATTAATACTAATCACACATTTTACAAATTAAAGATTAATACCAAGTAATATGGTCCATTAGTCTAAAGGTGATATTTTACTTTATGTAGACTTGCTATCAGCTATTTAACCTTCAGATTTCAGAGTCAGATATATCCACTTTATAAAAGAAGATTAACATTACATTTCTCTGAACTACGAAGTCTGTTAGGAAGAAGCATTACATGTAAGAGGATTTTCATCGCAGATTTGATTTCAGTTCATGTTTCTGCCGTTTGTTTTGGAGCAGGAGACGATACAGTGAAGACGTCATAAAACACTGTGGCCTAAAAAAAAACCCAAACACACTGACGTTAGTATAGATCATGATTTATGTGACTAGGAAACGCTGTCGGTGCAAACTGGCCTGAAGTAGCAGACCTCGGTTCTCAGGAGTCGGCTGTCGAATTTGAGCGGAAATCACCAAAGCCTGGTGGTCCGTCAGCCAACGGATCGTAAATCATGTCTGTATAGCGTCCTGGATCCCCAAAAGCATGTTAAACTCCTTTCAGCAGCGTTCAGACTCCTTGCGTATTATTTCAAGCTACTGTCATGGCATAAAACAAGTTTTTAGTGCGATGTGTGACGCAGCGGGATACGATCTGCAGTCGGGCTCATTAGGAGTTTAACCCCAGACCAGCTCTGTAAGTACATGCCAGTAACCAGAGCCAGTAGAAACCCTGCCGCTGTAAATCAGAACATTTATTTTCAGGTCAGGGAACAGTTACGGGTTTCCTCTTTGAGGTCTCAGGCTGGACTTGATTTTTATTTTAGCTCTTAATGAGAGAGGTCAGTCTGTGTTACGTAAAAGCTGATCCTTGACCGCTGCTCTTTTAACCTCACAGTTTGAGCTGCCGGACACATCCAGAGAAAGCAATCAATATACAAGAAAATCCTCTGGCCTTTTATATATTATTATTATAAACACAGTACAGTAGCAAAAAAAAAAAAACATTAGTACATGCCATAATTGTCAATACTCTAGAACAAATA
>NW_015642065.1:481388-484711 GCF_001515625.1 Sinocyclocheilus rhinocerous | reverse complement strand
ATTTAAAATTTTTTTTTTTTTTTTTTTTTTACAGTTATTCATTTAGCAAATAAATAAATATACTGAAATATGTGTTTCATGAAATACAAACGTTCCTAGATGGCAACAAATAAATAAATATAAACATGTATAAAAATACATTTACTTATTCATGTTTCACATGTACTCATTTAGCAAATAAAGTAATAATATATATATATATTGTCGCGGGGTGAATGAGAACACAGACTCGGTACTGATCGAAAGAGCCCCGGAGGGTGATTTATTTCCCACACACTGATGGGTGCCTTCGGAGTCTGTGAACAAGGAGAAACAAGCATTAATGTCGCCTGGAGCTCCGGGGTGCCTTCCCGCTGGTGTCTCTTCTCCTGGCTTTTAAGGCCAGCGGGAACGAGCTCCAGGTGCGCCACTCATCACGCACAGGTGTTGTGCTTCGGTGATCAGTGTGGCAGCGGCGTTTCCAGGGCGACGCTAATCTGGACTCGGGATACTCGCCACAATATATATATAGAATTTCATGAAATACTGTATATATTCACATATTTCATTAAACAAAAATAAAAAATGTAATGAACTACATGTTCACTTTTGCAACAAATAAATAAATAAATGTAATAAAATGTAATTTACTTTTCTTTTTTTTTTACATGTATTCTTTTAGCAAATAAAAATGTATATATATATATACAATATATATATATATATATATATATATATATATATATATAATTTCTTTTTTTACATGTATTCATAAATTATATAATAAAATTTATATGTTATGTTATGATAGTTTGTTTGTTTGTTTGCTCAATGAATTCATGTAAAAATAAGTTCTATCACTTGTTTTGTCATTCAAAACAGTTATGTAAATACCATAGTACATTTACTGTATGTGGTTCCATGGAATCAATGTAGGGTGGAATTAACATCTGATGCCATCATGTGATGCGTTGTCACAGAGAAACAGTAATTTTCCAATACAGAGACTGTGGTGGATTCGCATGCTGATGTGAGTGTATGAAATGTGATGGTGTTTGCTCTCATTATGGATAATTATTCCATGACCTGAGGTGAGAGTCGGAGCTGCTCTCTTCAGGCCTGCAGCTCAATAACAGCGTGTTGAACTGCTCTCTTCACAGACACCATGATGAAGCACCTGCAGTCGATGGACGCGGCCCGCAGCTTCTCGGAGTTTCGTCAGGAGGCCAGCATGCTCCACTCCCTGCAGCACCCGTGTATTGTGGCTCTGGTGGGCATCAGCATCCACCCGCTCTGCTTCTCCCTGCAGCTGGCGCCGCTGGGCAGCCTCAACACCATCCTGGAGGAGCGAGCCAAAGGTGTGACGCATGACCGTCAGCACGGGAATTTGTATAAATTTACATTTTATTAATTTTTACATGTATTCATTTCATTTAGCTAATAAAGAAGTAAAAAAAAAACTATATAAACTATGTAAAATTTAATACAATGCATATTTTCCTTTTGACAACAAATAAATAAAAAATGTAAAAATAATAAATAAATTTAAAAATAAATTAATTTGTTCATGTGTTCATTTAGCAAATAAAAAATAATAAAAATCTATAAAATTTAATAGTTCTCATAATATTAATAACATTTAATTGTAAAATAAATGCCACTTCTGAACATTTGTGAATGTTTAAGCAGTGCAAAATTCTATAATCATTTAGATTTTTATATATATATATATATATATAATTAAAAAAAAATTATATATATGTATAAATTTACATTTTATTAATTTTTACATGTATTCATTTCATTTAGCTAATAAAGAAGTTTAAAAAAAACTATATAAACTATGTAAAATTTAATACAATGCATATTTTCCTTTTGACAACAAATAAATAAAAAATGTAAATATAATAAATAAATTTTTAAATAATAAAGCAAATAAAAAAATAATAAAAATAAAAATCTATAAAATGTAATGGTACTCATAATATTAATAACATTTAATTGTAAAATAAATGCCACTTCTGAACATTTGTGAATGTTTAAGCAGTGCAAAATTCTATAATAATTTAGATTTAATAACTTTTTTTAATTCAGCAAATCATTTAATAATCTGCTATTCTTTAGATCTGCATCACTTATAACTTTTTCAGAGAATAGCAGTTTTTTGGCATGAAAATTTGGACTTTTAATTGCATCAGACTAGTGAACAAAGCCTTAATAGTTTGCAAAAAAAATAAAGAAATCTGTTATCATTACGGGTTTGTGTGACTGAAGTTTGCATCTGTCCTCATTGCCTGACGCTCCGCAGGTTCTCAGTACGTGCCGCTGGGTCACATGCTCACCTTCAAAGTGGCCTATCAGATCGTCACAGGCCTGGCGTATCTGCACAAGAAGAACATCATCTTCTGTGACCTCAAGTCCGACAACATCCTGGTGTGGTCTCTGGAGCTGGAGGACTCCGTCAACGTCAAGCTGTCCGACTACGGCATCTCGCGCCAGTCCTTCCACGAGGGAGCGCTGGGGGTCGAGGGTACACCCGGCTACCAGGCTCCCGAGATCCGGCCCGGCATCGTCTATGATGAGAAGGTACCGAGAGGCTCGGACTGATCTGATGAGTTTGATTTGCTGTCAAACAGCCTCCCTTAGTGTGACAACAAAGGTCAAAGTCTGTTTGCTGCCTCAATTCAAACTGAATTCAGATTCAGAGGATACAGTAAATGCTTTCTCTATATCTAGTCTTTAAACTCCCGTCATGGTCATTTAAAGCTGGTTAACCGTTAGCTTTCACATTGATACCAGAAAGTGATGTTAATATGACTATAGGCAAAGTACTGTTTAGATGGAGACATTTCAACGCAGGAATTATGCTGTTATGCATAACTAGAAGTGATTTAGACAACTTTACAGCTCAAATAAGACACATTATTTATAAAATAATTAATATAAACATCACATTTCTGCTTTTAAGCTCTCCAGTGCATTTTATTTAGTGTTTTATACTTACATTTATTCATTTGACAGACCCAGTTTGACTTTTCTCCCATTATTGATACTGCTACTTTAGTATTATTTATAGCATTATAGTATTTATTAATATTTTAAATGAGCTTTTATTTTTAAATTAAGTTCTGGTTTTAATTAAAGTTTATCATGCACTTTTATCATTTTTGTTTTTTAGATGTACTATATTTATAAATATTTATATTTAATTTTAATTTATTTTTATTGTAGTACTTCAATTTATTTATTTGATTTGACTTTAGCTTTATTTGAATTACCGAAAGTTATTTGTAATAGATTTGGCTATCATTTATGCTTATATGTTCAGTTTTCATTTTGTTTTA
>NW_015642065.1:477978-480343 GCF_001515625.1 Sinocyclocheilus rhinocerous | reverse complement strand
TTGTATTATATTTTTTATAATTGTAATATTTATTTATAATTTATAATTATAATTTATAATTTGTAATTTGTTGTTTTTTTTTTTCTTAGCTGTAATTTTTTTATTTTTTTTATTTTATTTTAGTACTTCAACTTCAACTTATTTATTTGAAATAATTGCCAAGACGGCATATCTAATTTTCATTTAAGTTAAGGTTTTTTAAGGTTTTTTTAGCTTTATTTTAATTGCTATAACAATTTTAATTATTTTAGCTAAACATGATTTGTAGTAGTTTTAGTTAACATTTCCAATACTTTGGCTATCCAGTATTTTATTGTACTCATGTAAATAACTGTGCATTAGTGTCAGCTGATCATGATTTCTGCTTGTTTTTCCAAACTGAGGCACAGGTTGAAATGACGTGTGGTAATCAACAGCACGTCACAGCATCTGTCAATAGAGCTTAACTTGTTTCGCACCCAGAACGATTCAATCGTGAATCTGAGAGCGCTGTGCCTTCAGGCTGCTTGGAGAACATTTCTGACAGGTTTTCGTTTAGATTGCATGTGCCTCCGTTGCCTGTCGACATCCAGGGATTTCCCTTCAAAGACGGATCTGAGATCCAGTGAGGCTTTTAGGGCAGTTCACGAGGCTGATTTGATTTCCAGCTTGGTTTGCTGAGTTTGTGTGGATCGCGTCCAGCAGAACAGAAAGAAATCTATTATATTATAATATTAAGTAGGGATGCACCGATACCACTTTTTCCAGTACTCGCCCGATACCGATACCAGTATCGGTATCGGTGCATCCCTAATATTAAGTTTCTAATGGAATTTATGATCATGTTTCCACAACGTTCATGCGGCGTCACAAGAGAACGACAGATGTTTGAGATGTTGTAGCTTGCTGTGTATCCTCCCAATCCAAATGTCCTTTATACAGGACAAATTTGTTTTAGATATTTTTGTTCCTCAGTGATATTTAGGTCCAGATAGACGTTTTTCCGCGTATAGTTTTTGGGTGGAAATCTATAGAATCTGCAGAAACATGATTTTGTTTTCCAGTAGACTGATAAAAACGCACCCAATGCACCCTGACTTGTTACATTCGGCAACCCAAGAGCTTGTGATTTGCACAAATGCTTTCCGGCTTTGTGTAGTATTGCATCAAACAGTAAGTAGGTGGACTGTGGGCAACTGTAGTGCCGTCTGAAGCAGAAAATCCTTCACAAAAGACAGAGACCGCATTGAGTTATTTTTTTTTATCCTTTTTGTTTATTTGAAAGATGGAAAAAAATATTGTTCAATGCCAGGAAGTATGCATTTAAATTTTCAGTCAAATTGTTATGCTTAAAATATATTTTGTAATGGAAAAATGTTACATTAAAAATATGTTTCAAAATGGAAATTAAAAACATCAATTGCTTAAGCTAATATAATAGTGAAGATCTGTGAGTATTTTATTTTATTATTTTTATTTTATTTTTGTCCGACCAAACGTGCAGCCTAAGAATAAAATTCTGAAATTCAAAAAATTTAATTTTCATTCAAATGGGTTACAGATATATTTATAGATATGTGAATATCTGGGAATACTTTATTTTGAGTTATTTTTTTTTATCCTTTTTGTTTATTTGAAAGATGGAAAAAAATATTGTTCAATGCCAGGAAGTATGCATTTAAATTTTCAGTCAAATTGTTATGCTTAAAATATATTTTGTAATGGAAAAATGTTACATTAAAAATATGTTTCAAAATGGAAATTAAAAACATCAATTGCTTAAGCTAATATAATAGTGAAGATCTGTGAGTATTTTATTTTATTATTTTTATTTTATTTTTGTCCGACCAAACGTGCAGCCTAAGAATAAAATTCTGAAATTCAAAAAATTTAATTTTCATTCAAATGGGTTACAGATATATTTATAGATATCTGAATATCTGGGAGTACTTTATTTTATTTTATCTTATTTATTTATTGTTTTGTCAGACCGAATGTGAAAGGTTGTGACAGTATAATTTAGGTGGCCTAAGAAAAAAAAAAATATATATATATATATACATTCCGTTTTGTTTTTTTGTTTAGTTTTTTTAATAGGGTTGCAAATTAGAAGCATTTTCAGTGCTCTCAGACTTTGGGACCCTACTGTGTTTCATGGAAGACAGAAAGTCATACAGGTCCTTGAATATAAACCAGCAGGAATCATTCAGTGGTGTTTCTCCTAGTCTCCTAAGAGGCATTTTAATTAACCAGTGATTTATGTCATTGCTAATCGAATCATTACCGTGATAGCCTTTTCACGTGAGATATCTGGACTCAAGATAGATTGAGAGTAAAGAGTCTCTGTAGATCCTGTGTGTGTGTGTGTGTGTGTGTGTGTGTGTGT
>NW_015642065.1:475322-477624 GCF_001515625.1 Sinocyclocheilus rhinocerous | reverse complement strand
GTGTGTGTGTGTGTGTGTGTGAGAGAGAGTGTGTGTGTGTGTGTGAGAGAGAGTGTGTGTGTGTGTGTGAGAGAGAGTGTCTGTGTGTGTGTCTCAACTACAAACTATTTCCTGCTCTTTCACATGCCTGCTCTGTGATGTCATATCAGGCTACCAAAATTAAAGCGAAATGTGGAAATGTGCCTTTTTTTTCTTTGTGCTGGCAAAGCCAAGCGCCCTAAAAATACAGTCCGGGATTGACACGGCTCTCATCAAAGCTCATGGCCATTTATAGAAATGACCTAGAAAGACGCTTAATAGAAATATGTCTGCCGAACAAACCACAGGAGTGTGTGAAGTACGATCTGCTGTGTCAGAAATCATGACTTCATTCTTTTGTTAACTCATCCTTTGCTTTTCCGTCTCTCCTCCCTTCTGGCCTCACATTTCACCATTGGCATAAAGTCCGGGCCACATTTTCACTGCAAAAAATTATCAGCATTTTTAATTTGTTTTCCATTACAAATATCTAAACATTCTTATATCAAGTTACATTTACTTAAGAACAACTTTTACAACAAGTGGCTGAAAGTATGAAATTACTAAATATTAATTTTGTCATTAATTTTGTTAGTTTGTGGCTGAATAAATCAAATCTGTTGGATGAAAAGTTGAATATTGCATACATTTTTACTTTTGAAGAAATGTGTTTCAAAAGAAAAATCACTGCAAATATCTAAACATTCTTAAATCAAGATACATTTACTTCATTTAAGGAAAATGGTTATTAAATATACTAAATTCTACTAAATAACAAGATTATTTTTCTTAGCCAACTGGCATATTTAAACTAACATTTTTTTTTGTGCATTTTTTTTTACTGGGAGAGAAAGTCAGATTATTAAAATCAAGTAGGTCTATTAGATATTAAGTTTTGTTTTCTTCATGAAAATTAATGCTTAAGAAAAGTTTATGCTTAAAATAAAAAGTATGTCAGTGCAGTAAAAAAAAAGGGATTATTTTTCTTACCCCACTGAGATAATTTTTCTTGTTTTAAGCATGAACTAATTTTCATGCATTTTTCAGAAAACAAGATTTTTTTTCTTCGCAAGTAAATGTATTTTGATTTAGGATTTTCTTTTTTTTTTTAGATTTGCATTAGAAAATGGGACAAAAAGTCAGAAAATGTTTTTTTGCGGTGCTGCAGATTTTTCTGGCCAGGAATTGCACTCACAGACGGGACGAGACCAGATGTTTATTATTGTTTTAATTTATCAGATTATGTCACAGCCAGAAAATAAAGTGCAATGTACAGCTCAGCTTATGGAGATCTACAGTAGTTTACTTGCTACCTTGCCCGGCAAGACAGGGAATTGCATGGTGCAGATTGGCTGTAAATGAGCCGCGGGTCGCCTGAAACTGTTAAACAGCATTACGGTGGGTTGCTGTTAGATGACGGTTGTCGTCGGTGTTTCAGGTGGACATGTTCTCGTACGGCATGGTCCTGTATGAGCTGCTGTCTGGCCGCAGACCATGCATGGGCCAGCACCAGCTGCAGATCGCTAAGAAGCTGTCTAAAGGACTCAGACCGGCGCTGGGCAGCCCAGAGGAGGTGCAGTTTCACTGTCTGCAGACGCTGATGCAGGAGTGCTGGGACACCAAACCAGAGAAGGTACAACACGCACCTGTCTTTACCTAAAGATGCATTCATAGTTAATCGCTGGAGCTTCTCAAAACTCTAGCATATAGTTCAACTCTGCTCAACTTTGTCACACCATTACTGGTCGCTGTTGCTCATTGTGTTCCTGTAGCATGAACAGTAGAGCAATGCATTTTTAGATTCCCAGGGAATGCATGAACTGAGAAAATGTATTTCTTGAATGCAATGCAAGTCGCTTTGGTTAAAAGCATCTGCTAAATGCAAAATATAAATGTCACGACAAATGGTTGTCCTTGTGAACGCCCCATAATTTTGAATTTAATATCGCTTTTTTACTTGGAAAAAGGTCAAATTATTCAAGTCAAATGTGTTTCAGATGGTATTTGTCATTGACTTTAGTGACAAAAATGGTGAAATATAAAAGAAAGCTCAAAGGCAACAATGCTGAAAATGTTTATATTTATACAGAACATACACTACTGTTCAACAAACTGGGGTCAGTACATTTTTTTAAAGAAATTAATACTTTTGTTCAGAAAGGATGCATTAAATTGATCAAAAGTGACAGTAAAGACTTTTTAGAATGTATCTAAAGATTTCTATTTCAAATAAATGCTGTTCTTTTGAACTTTCTATTCATCGAAGAATTCTGAAATAAAAATG
>NW_015642065.1:450564-456633 GCF_001515625.1 Sinocyclocheilus rhinocerous | reverse complement strand
AGCAGTAATGTATGTTAAAACAGACGTAAACCAGAGACAAAAATAGTCACGTAGGCACGTTTTAGCTGCAGATGTTGTGAAGTAAAGCATGTGTCTAATAGTGTCCTGTCCTGCGGTGGCTGTAGCGTCCCCTGGCCGCTCCTCTCATGAGACAGATGCAGGAACCCAGTTTTGCTTGTCTCAGGTACCTGCTGCCCTGCCAGGAACACAGTCAGCTCTTCTTGTCCCCGCTGCAGGGCCACAACGCCGTCTTCTGGGATGGAAACAAAGACGACAGGTGCGTTTTTGAGAAAGCACCATGCTTGTCTTGCATGCTCACGTGGCATTCTTGTCAAATTGTGCTGGTATCATGTCGGTTTGTGGCTCTGTTCCAAAAACCTAATAAGCCAACTTGCTGTCTGTTGTCTACTGTCTTCTATGTCTTCTAAGGGAACTGAAATGTAATCTCATAGATGACTGATTTGGATTGCTCTACAGAAACTGATTTCAACTGATTTCAGTAGCGTTTGGTCTTAGCAGGTTGATGAACTAATGACTTAGTACTCTACACACAAATATTGGGTAAATAGTCAACTTTTAGTAACAAGGAGCATTCTTTATAGACACTTGAGTTTTAAGTATATTTATAGTTCATTTACATTTCTCTCACTTCATTCTAATGTTATTTTAGCGTTTTTATACATTATTATAGTATTTATTAATATGATTTAGCTTTTATTTTTAATTTTAGTTTTAGGGTTATTTTTGTATTTTATATTGATATAAAAATATTGCATAAATGTTCATTTTTAGTAATTTTTTAGTGCTTCAACCTAAAATAATTTTATTTCCGTTAGTTTTCAAGTTAACATTTAATATTTTGTAACTTTAATATTTTTTTTTATTTATTTGTATTTTATTTTAGCTTAATTTCAGTTAACGAAAACAACATTTAATGGCATATTTATTTACTAGTTTTATTAAAATTTTGAATTACCTTTTATTTTTATATTTTCGTTTTTCATTTCATTTTTTTTCTTTTTTTAGTTTTTGCTTTTTTGAATATTTCTATTTTGCTTTTTTTTATTTCAGGTTGTTTTAGTAATTTTAGTACTTCAACTTATTTTATTTCAGTTAATTTTCAAGGCAACATTTCTAATTTTTGTACGTAAAATTTTTTTTTAATTAATTTTTTCCCCATTTTAACTTAATTTGTTTAACGGCATATCTATGTACTAGTTTTATTACTATTTTGAATTCGCTTTTATTTTCAGTTTTCACTTTAATTTAAATATATTTTTTATTATTTTATTATTATTTTTATTTAGTTTTCAAGGCAACATTTACTTAAATTTTTTGTAACTAAAGCTATTTATTTATTTAGCTTAATTTCAGTGAACAAATTGTAATGGTTTTGGTTTTAGTTAACAATAACAGCACTACCGCATGTGACTGTGATCTAGAATTTGTTCTAAATGAAGGTTTTGGAACAGCATTTGTGTCATTAGTGTGCATGTGACTCCTTAAATTGCCGTCTACGTAGGCAGCTCACTAGGTTTTGGAACAGAGCCTGAGTCTTTTCAATAATGAGGCCGAAAGGCCAAAGAAAATGAAGTACCAGGTTTGCACTTTACAGAAATCACCCTGGTCTGCCGGTACAAGCCCCACACCAGCCCGTAATCACCCTTTCACTCCATTTCCCTTATTTTAAACGCTCTCCCATTTTTTCTATTTACCACCAATTTGCTCCCCTTCAGACCTCTGGCTCACTCATATAAACACCCTCATTAAAATCATTCAGGAATCTCATTTTTCCAGCTTCCCTTGACGCTCTCAAGCCTCCTTTAAAAAATATGACTCATTTTAATATTCATGAGCAGGTATATAAGAGCTCATTATTATGCACGATGCCCCACCAGGCTGATAGATGCCCCGTGATCTACAGCCAGGCTCATCTGATCATCGGCTGCTTTGTTTGCGGGCACTCGATCCTACAAGACTCTCCGACGAAGCGTTCGCTTTTATCTCACGGCACAGGTGTTTGCAATTACCAGCGATGCCCGTCACGTGCCAAACGGAGCAGACGTAGGGGAGAGCGGGGCACAAAGTAACACTTTTTGACTTTCTCAAATTGTGTAAATCCACATTGGGTTCAGAGTATAATTTTTTTTATCCACAGTAATTTCACACTTGTCTAGTACAAATATGTCGCTTTGTTTCATAATTACAGTGTATACGTTTTTCTTTATTTACCCTCAAAAATTGGAAGTGAAATGTGACAACATGCCCCGTAGGTGGGGTACATTGTAACATCTGAGGGGCACGTTGTAACATGACCATATGACAGCTTAAAATGTTATCTGATCGCATGAAATAAATATACAAGACAAACTAAAATATTTTGTCAATAAAATAAAATAATTATTTATTTCAAATAAAATAATGGCGTTTTTTAAGAATTAAAAATAATCTGATTTTGGAGTTTGACATTGAACACATTGCAACCATGCTTGGGACGGCCCACATAAACGAGCCAAATGCTTTACGTGTCTTGAAATAATAATTTCTTAACTTTAAACATTGACTGTCAGTCTTTATTCACCTGTTTCTCGTCGTTTATCATTAAAATGTATTAAAGTAAATAGTCTGAATTACATCGCTAATGTCATAGAATAGCACATTGTAACGCAGTGTTACAACGAGCCCCATCTGCGCAACTGGAGTTTAAAACCGGTTACTGTCTTCTGATAGTTAGCGAAGCATTAAAAAATAATCTAAACTGATAAATAACAGATTGGAGATTAAAATAATAGCAGATTTGTCTCATTTTAAATTAGTAATAAAAACTGAGATGAAAAATTTACTTAAGCCAGAAATATAATTTTACTATGGTAAAATAAATGTCCAGCGATATCTTCAAAAGACTTTTGAATTTTGGCGCACTTTTTTTCTCTATATAATGTTGATATAGTAACTAGTAAATGCTGTAAATTTGGTTATGCTAGCATGTGTGGAAATATTTAAACCACGTGTGTTACAACTTACCCCGCGTTACTTTGTGCCCCGTGCTCCCCTAGATGTGATGGAGGGTCTTTTAGTACATCATCGTGGCCAGAACAATGAAGGCTTTCTCTTGGGTTAATCATAATATTAGGTTGTGCCTCCTACCTAGTGCCCTGCTCTTAACATGGCCATGAGTGCGTACAAATAAAGCCAGTATGCTTTGAGACGGTTAAGCAACAGCTGGAAACACCTGGGAATATCAGGGAATTTTAAAATTGTGATTTCCAACTTAGGAGTTAGTAAAATTATCATATAATATATAATTCATTATGTACATTACAGTTCCAGAGTTTGGGGTCAGTAAAATTTTTTGAAAAAATGAATATACTTTTCAGTGATGCTTTAAATTGATCAAAAATAACAGTAAAGACATTTATGAATGAATGAATGAGGCATTTATATATTATATATTTATATATTTTTATATATATTTATATTTCAAAAATATGCTGTTCTTTTGAAGTTTCTATTCATCAAAAATCCTGAAAAATTTTGTCACGGTTTCCACAAAAATATTAAGTGAAGACTGGAGTAATGATGCTAAAAATTCATCTTTGCATCACAGAAATAAATGATATTTTAAAATGTATAAAATTAGAAAATGGTTATTTGAACTTCTACTTTACTGTATTTTTGACCAAATAAATGCAGCATCTATTTCTTTGTTTGTTTGTTAATAATTTTGTAAAAATTTAATCTAAATTTCAGTTAATGAAAACAAATGTTAATGACGTATTAGTCATTCATAGTACTAGTTTTATTAATATTTGGAATTAGATTTTATTTATTTATTTTAATTTTCGGTTTTCATTTGAATTTATTTATTTATTTATTTTTAGTTTTTGCTTTTGCTTTTTTAATATTTCTATTTTGCTTTTTTGTTGATTTTATTTCGGTTTTAGTCATTTTAGTACTTCAGTCTAAACCTTTTCAGTTAGTTTCCAAGGCAACATTTCTAATTTTTATTCGTGTAATTAATTCATTGATTTATTTATTAGTTTGTTTTGCTCTAAAGTAATTTATCTGGTAAAAATTGACTTTTTTTGAGCGTTTATGTAGGAAAATGATCCTTATCTTGTATTCAGAGATAACTGGAGCAGTCATGGAAATTGATTGATAAAAAGAGTAGAAACTCTGCTGGAAAACCCTGCTCGAACCAGCCTGAGCTGGTTTAAAATGGTTTTAGCTGGTTTAATTTGGCCTCATCTTTGTGAAGCAGCCTGATCAGCTAAAAAGTGCCAAAAAACACCCTAAAACTGCCTAAAGGACCAGACTGCGAGACCAAACTAAGCTGTTTTTCTGGACTGGTTTGAGTTGGTCTCAAAATTCCAAAAAAACAAGCGAAAATGGAATTCCAAAATTCCTTTAAAGCCAGTGAATGGGCTTTCTAACCAGTCCGGGAGACCACCAAACCAATTTAGGCTGGTTTAAGGTATTTTCTTTTCAGCAGAGAAGCAAACAAGACATCATAAAATTGGCACAAACTAGGCAGTAAAAGCTCCATGTGGGTTTTTATGATCTAATGACCCTCTTGATCATCGGATGGCCTACCAGCAATATCCTGTAAATGATATTTTAAGTACATTAGCATGAGGTCGGCCCGAATCGCTTTATCACCGCAACCTTTATTTGTCCAAGTTTGATGTTGCCAATTAGATTATTGCGGCTTCACAAGCAAAACGGAAAAAAACGGAAACACAATAAACAACTTACTAGGGTATTTGGATCCGAAGCGTCCGTAGTTGAATTACAGGGTGCGTTTGTGACGGGTTGAATCATTTGGGTGCCGTCACAGCACACCGTCAGATAAATGACTCCGCTGATCAAGTAATTAATCACTGTTCAGCAAATGAATTAGAAGAATATATAAACCTGCAAACCGGCCCACACTGCTGAGAGCCCTGCTCCTGCATAACAGCATAATGTATAATAAATGTTTAGATTAAAATAAATCATAAATCATAAATCATGCGCAGCTCTGAAATCATTTGGGTTTGTACAACACACTGTGTTCGTACAAAAGAACAAAAGAGCCAGGAGTAACAAGACTTGTGTTGTGTGCATTAGAGGCATCAAGCGTCATTATTACTGTTAGATAAATATCAGGACATTTAAAAAAAGTAATATTTCCAGGCCTTGGTAATATCTTTGAAAGTTGTTGTTTTGACTCTTTTGCAAGTAAACCACCCAGAACACCCTTGCCAGTGTTATATTTATGTACTACTTTTTTCATATTTTGAATGAGCTTTTAGGTTTATATTGCCAGTTTTCATTTTCATTTTAGTTAAACTTTTAGTAATTTTATTATTATGTGCTTACTATTGTTATGTGCTTTTCTGTTTTTTATTAGTTTATTATTAATATTTATATTTATTTATTTTAGTTTTTATTTTAAATATAAATAATGTTTATATTATATTTTATTTCAATTAACAAAAATGTTTTTAATTGTTTTATTTTAGTGACCAGTAATAGCCCTGAGAAAAGCACCACTCACAGTTTCTTCACAATATTTGTTTATTTAATTGTTTGTTTGTTTATTTTTCATTTATTTGTTACTATTTAGATTTATTTTTTATTTCAGTTCTATTTAGTTTTTGTTCAGTTTTAATTTTTATTCATATCTAGCTTAAGTTTGTCATTTTAGTGCTTCAGCTTTTTTCTGTTAGTTCCCAAAAACAACATTTGTCATTTTTGTTTAGTTTTTAGTCTGATATTTATATTTTGTATACTATTAATATGTGATTTATTTTAGTGCTTCAACTTAAACTTGTTTCATTTAGTTGGCAGCATTTCTAATTTGGTCTCATTCAAGTTTTAATCTAATATTTAGATTTTATTTCAGCTTTATTTCAGTTAACAAAAATGTTTTTAATAGTTTTAGTTTAGTTAACAGTAATGACCCTATTTAGGTTAGTTTTAGTTGTTTTATTTTATTTATTATTTTATTTTATTTAGATTATCCATCCATCCACCCATCCACCCATCCATCCATCCATCCATCCATCCACCCACCCATCCACCCAT
>NW_015642065.1:400486-450305 GCF_001515625.1 Sinocyclocheilus rhinocerous | reverse complement strand
TCCATCCATCCATCCATCCACCCATCCACACATCCATCCATCCACCCGTCCATCCATCCATCCACCCGTCCACCCATCCATCCACCCACCCGTCCACCCATCCGTCCATCCATCCAGAAATATTGCCAATGCAATATTTCTCATTTTAGTCTGTTTTATTTTATTATATTTTATTTCAGATTGATTTCAATTAACAAAAATGTTTTAATAGTTTTAATTTTAGTTTTAGTTAATGATAACCCCAAGAAAAGCACCACTCACATTTGCTTCACAATTATTTATTTATTTTTTAATGTTACTATTTAGGTATTGTTTATTTTAGTTTTAGTCTTTATTTGGTTTGTAATTTTAGTGCTTCAAAATGTGGATTTCATAACTGCTGTGTCCCAAAAGACACATTTATGTTTCTTTGTGTGTGTCCTACAGGAATTACACGGTGGTAAACTTGGCCAAGGGGCAGGTGGAGGTGAAGCGGATGCCATGCCCGGGAACACGTCTGAGCTGCCAAATGAAGATGGAGAACAGCCTGTGGACGGCCACTGAGGTTCGTTCAGCTGTCAGTCGCAGCATTCGTTTCAACAGCGCAGGATCGTTACCAAGGAAACAGCACTAATGAATAGATGCCGAGGGCATTTGGTTCTCACAGTAAAGGAGATTGTTGTAATTTATGTCAAACCAAATGTTTGTTGCACAAGTCTTGTGTGTAATTTATCCACCATTAGCAGAACAGCGGAAATAATGACCATTTTCAGACAGGTTTCCTGAACAAACTGATGTTTCTGCCCCAAACTCACACTATTAGTTGAGACTGTCCCGATTCTGATGCCTCTAGGTTAAGATTTTAATCATTTTAAGAGATGTGTTTAATCACAACTGTTCAAAAGTTTAGTTTTTTTTTTTTTAATTCATAGTTTTATTCAGCAAGAATGCATTAAATTGATCAAAAGTGACCGTAAAGATGTTTAAAATGTATCTGAAGATTTCTATTTCAAATAAATTCTGTTCTTTCTATTCATCTAAAAATCCTGGAAAAAAGTATTGTATCAGCTTTCAAAAAATATATATATATGAAGAAGCACAAGTGTTTTCAACATTGATAACAAATAATAAATGTTTCTGGAGCCATAAATGAGCATATTAGAATGATTTCTGAAGGATCATGTGACACTTTATACTGGAGTAATGATGCTGAAAATTCAGCTTTACATCTCATGAATAAATTTCATTTTACAATATATAAAAACAATAAAAGTTATTTTTAAATTGTAAAAATATTTCACAATAATACTGTTTTTTACTGT
This sequence comes from Sinocyclocheilus rhinocerous, assembly GCF_001515625.1. Lineage (NCBI taxonomy): Eukaryota > Metazoa > Chordata > Actinopteri > Cypriniformes > Cyprinidae > Sinocyclocheilus > Sinocyclocheilus rhinocerous. The sequence continues at coordinate 449,004 of NW_015642065.1, read as the reverse complement.
ATTTTTTATCAAATAAATGCAGCCTTGATGAGCAGAAGAGACTTCATTCAAAAACATTAAAAAATCCCAAACTTAGAATAATTGTGTATTTGAAACATAGAGCACAGAATAACTGTGTTTAAGTATTTCAACATCAAAAATCAGTGCAAATCACCTTTAAAATGGTGTAAAGGCTACACATTTTGTCATTTTTAGTCTGTTTTATATTGTTTTGTTTTGTTTCAAGCATTAAAGTGTAAGAATTATATTGCAATCACCATCTTTACTCACAAACCATCTGAAGTAGCGCATATACCAAGAAAAGACACATGCATTTTAATGCAACACAATGACAGCGTGTGCAAATGCTTTATTCAGTGAACGTCTGGTGGAGCCAAACATCCTGAAATTCAGTTGGTCCCAGTAAGAAGTCCCAAAAATTGTTCTGAATAAGAGGCATTTCTCGATTCCCAACCCTGTTTGTAAGTGAGCAGCAAATGAATGGAGATGTTTATCTTGATACCTTGTTGCTGTTTCTGCAGGAACAGGAAGTCTTTATCTACAGCCTGAAAGAGATGTGTCCCTTGAGTCACCCGCAGAAACTGCTCTCCTGTCCGGCTGTGGTAACCTGTCTCTTTTTACTGCCCGCCAGGAAAGAGGTCAGTGCCCCGGCGTGCAGTCATTGTCATGTAAACTATGCTTCTGCTGATCATGTTCTTGTATGTTTTTTTATTTCTTGGTTTAGATATACAAAGTAAAAACAAATTATATCAAAGGGATCTCCTCAAATTAAAGGAATAGTTCATCCAAAAATGAAAGTGTGCTCACCCTCAAGCCATCCAAGATGTAGTTTGTTTCTTCATTGTAACAGATTTGGAGAAATGTAGCATTCCATCACTTGCTCAGCAGTGGATGCTCTGCAGTGAATGGGTGCCGTCAGAATGAGAGTCCAAACAGCTGATAAAAACATCACAATAATCCACAAGTAATCCACAGCACTCCAGTCCACCAGTTAATGTCTTGTGAAGTGAAATGCTGCATGTTTTTAAGAAATAAATCCATCATTAGTGTTTTAAATTTAAACTGTTGTTTCTGGTCAAAATATGAGCCCATAATCCATAATAATGCTTCCTCTATTTAAAAAGTCCATCCCCTGTTGTTCTCTCACATCAAAATCCACCCACATTTTTGTTTAGAGCTGTATTGGACTGTTTCTGCTTGTAAACGGTGCTTGATCTTTGCGTATTTCTCTCCTGATTCAGACAAAACCACTTTTCACTGGAGAAAACAATTTTATGAACAGATTAGCAATGGTTTAAAGTTAAAAACATCTTAATGATGGATTTGTTTCTTACGAACATGCGGCTTTTCACTTCACAAGACATTAACTGATGGACTGGAGTGGTGTGGATTACTGTGATGTTTTTATCAGCTGTTTGGACTCTTATTCTGACGGCACCCGCGGGTAAAATAGTTTGTCTATCTTCTGTTGCTGGAATTAGATGGTTGAGATGACTGCGGAGACGGATTCTACATTTGTGAGATGGACACACTCCTGTTATTTTCAGTTCATCGGAGAAAAGGATAAGAATGCATAGTCAGGTGCAATATGTGCAACACCAAACTCTCAACATGGAGAAATAGCACGAGTAAAACCTGGAAACACCTAGACTGGTGCCACTAACACTAAGCTACCGGAGAGAGCTGCGGGGTCGGAGAAGAGAAAAAGACGGCGGACGAGCAACAAAAATTAAGTTTAACTAAAAATAAAATCTGTTTTTATTAAATCATAGTGTATATATAAAATGAATGAATATGCGAAATATTTGACTTAAATAGCCTAATTAACAGATTAACAAAACGAAAGGAAAAGACTGAGAGATAGGCTATGCTGCTGAGTTTGGTTCATCTGCTATTTGTGTGGCGCGGCGCTCTACGAAAGTCCAGGGAAAGGAAACCGAGATGACAGAAATAAAGTAAACACATTGCAGTTTCGAATGATCTGTATGACCAAAAATACAGAGTATTTTTTTGTTGTTTGTTTCCGCTGTTCGATCGCGCCGGCGCCTCATGCACACACATACAGCATTGCAAACGTTGCAGCCTGTTCATTATCAGAATAAAATACAGTCAACCAAACATATAGATACACTGGTTAATTTAAATAGTGCGTAGCCTACTGCGTAGTACAATCCGTGCCGTTCAGCCTGAGCTCGGGCCAAACACACATTTGCTCATGTGACGAGGATGTTTTTTAAGTGCGTTAAGTAAGCTTGGTTTACATAATAAATAATAGTTTAGCATTCAAATACGTCGCAAATATGGACACATTTAATTGGATTAATGGCGAATGAGAGAGGTAGGCTGCGCGAGAACGCCATTTGCTTTCAGATTCGCATTGAATTAGACTAATTCATTTTGGCTTGTTTAACTTATATTTTTCATTCTTGTTTTCTTCTGAAACCGTTCAAAATTGCCTATAGGCTAGGTGTTGTGTTTATTGTTTGTACATGATAATATTTCGCTTTATTTACTGGTGTTATTTATGAATGTAATAATGCGATTTGTGCTTACTATATTTTTTTTACCTAAACTACAACGTAACATTAATGTAGACCTACATACCGGTATCTAAATATAATTTCATATATTTTATGCTATATAGACCTACCACATTACCCTCCACTGGGTGTAGAATGAGCAGCAATAAACTACATTTTGGCATTTTATAATACTTCTGTGGATATTTTGGTGAAAGTAACTCAAAAGTAACTCAAAAGTAGTGTAACGCATTACAATTCAGAGACAGTAATATTGTAATGTAACTAATTACTTTCAAAAGACAGTAACTAGTAATATATAATGTATTACATTTTGGAAGTAACTTGCCCAACACTGGTAATGATACGTTTCTCCAAATCTGTTCTGATGAAGAAACAAACTCATCTACATCTTGGACAGCCTGAGGGTGAGTAAAATTTCAGCAAAATTTCATTTTTGATTGTTAAACTATTCCCCTAAGTATTAAAAACAGTTAACAAGTGCCAAAAAAACCCTCTAAAACCAGCAAATCAGACTAAATTGTTGGCCAGGTAAGAACAGCAGGCTTGATATTTTGGGTAAGTGGGCAGGCTTTTCTCATCCTGCTCTCCAGTCGCTGTGATCCAGGTGTTCCCGCTCTCCCTCTCTTCAGCGGACGTCCCAATGACAGATTCAGTCCTCAACGCTTCTCCAAACACACTCTTAAATGAGCCTCGCTCCCTTTGAAGTGCCCTCTGTTCCCGTCGTCCATTCGCTGCGGGGTCACTGACAAACTGGATGTCAAAAGTAGTTGTGGAGATCAGGGAAGGAGCACGCAGCTGGTTTGGGGCTGTCAGGGCGGTTTTAGGGAGGAAACGCTTTTAGATATGGCACTTGTTCAAAAATGCATGTGAAGGCGGACTAAAATATTCAGAGAATAAATGTTGTGCATGGTTTGACAGGATGTTGTTTGGTTTTATGATGACGATGTGCATTTGTAAAGATCCTCAGACAGCCAGGCCATTTAGAAGTTAAATACATCAGGACAGTTCACAACAGAATTTATAATCTTCTTAAATTATTAAACAAAGTTACAGAAGAAATGTGTGATTTCTATATGACTAGTGGCAACAGATGAATTGCAGAAATAATGTCTGTCTTCTGTTTGTGCTCCAGTGCAGAGGGGAAATTCTGCCCAAAAGGCCAAACCAAAAAATGTATGGGACAAAAAAGCTAGAGATGATGTGAATCAACCATCTCAACTAGAGTTCATCCACATGTACATTGTTTGTCAGAATGGAGCTGAAGCTCTCAGAAATCTTGTGTTGAAATATGCAGCATTTCGAGTTCATAGCAGACAGAATTTCCAGATTTATGTTTTGTGCATTATATGCATTTTCTGAGTGACAACTTATTTCTTGTGATCTCGACATGATGGAAAAGTAAGAGTTTTTGGCTGATGGGGGAACGTTTTAGAAATCTAGTTGAAAATGGTCATTATTCTGGTCATATTTTGTTTTGGTGCTGCTAGTGGTGAGGACCATACAAACGTACACTTTATTCTATTCTATTCTATTTTATTCTATTTTATTTTATTTTATTAAAAGCTATTTTATTAATAATTATATTAATGGAAGCAACTATTATTATAATAAGTAAAAATTAATATAGTATTACTTAAAAATGTATTATTATTATATATTATTGTATTGTATTATAATCTTATCTTGATATAATATATAGATTTACAAATGTTATTTACAAATAACATTAAATTTAATATTCTATCGCGTAAACATGTTAAAGTATTATATTAATAAATAATTATATTAACATAAGCAGATATTGTATTACGTAAAAATTCATAATACAGTAGTATATAATGTATTATGTTACATAAATATATATATATTAGTGTAACATGATATATATAATATAACTATTAATATGGTTTAGTAATGTAATATTTTTACATTAATATATGCAATATATATAATATATTAATATATGTAAAAATATTATATTAATAAATAACTATATTAATGTAAGTCAATAAGTAAAATTCCATAATATAATATATTACATAATACACTTTTTATGTTATAATAATATATATTTATACAAATATTAATAATTATATTAATGTGAGCATATATTTATAAAATGTGTTATATTAATAAATAATTATATTAATATAAGTATTATTGTATTAAGGAAAAACATTTAACATAATATAATATACAGTAATATAAAACATTTATTGACGTTATGTCCTTGTGTTTCAGTCTCTCCCGCAGGTGTTCGCTGGCATGTCTGACGGTCTCGTGGTGGTTTATTCTCTGGTAGACGACATGCCTGTCGAAGGTGAGACTTACATCTGCTCGCACACGATCAACAAGCATCTTCTGAACATGGAGGACTCGGACCCTCGGCAGCGTCCGTACGCTGTGCGCAGCATCGTGCCGGTGCGCTCCGGATCAGAGGTGTGGTACACTAATGGCCCCGGCGTGCTGGTCATCGACAGCCTGGCGCTTCAGCCCATCCGCCGCCTCGAGCCGTATCTCCCGCCGTCCTGCGTGCTGTCCATGGTCTCGTCTGCCAGCTGCTGGGGCGACGAGGCCGTCTGGTGCCTGGACGATCACACCAACACACTTCTGATGTATCACGCCGCCAGCTACCAGATCTGTGCTACATACAACTGCAGCGATGCCAACCCGCTGCGGGACGTTTTCCCCGTGCAAAGGCCGGCCGGGGTTATGACCCCTGTGACCCCTGATCCTGATATAGACGAAGAGTCTCTTCCGGCCGACCTGGAGCCGGTGAAGGTGACGGTCACACACCGCGAGGACGCAGGAACACAGATCTTGTGCCAGCAGGACTCGCTGGATTACTGCTCCATGACGTCCTCCGGCTTCAGCTCGGAGCAGCTGGATCAGATCGGCCATTTCCCTCACGTGGAGCGCTCCAGCTCGGGAGCCCTCAGCTCTCTGACCAGCTCCAGCAGCATGCTTTTATCCACGGACTTCGAGGAGGCGGACAGACCGCCGGACGAGCCGGTTTCAGCGGAAGCATTTCCATCCAGGAGCGCAACAGATCCAGAACTAGCGGCTCAAAGCCACACACCAGCGCAGCTGAAGGCCTTGAACATCATTCCTGTCAACAGCACCATCTGGGTGCCCAGGTACGACATATTATTATTAAAAAAAAAAAAATTATTATTTCATTTAAAGTGCCCCTATTATGGGTAATGCCCGGCGTGCTGGTCATCGACAGCCTGGCGCTTCAGCCCATCCGCCGCCTCGAGCCGTATCTCCCGCCGTCCTGCGTGCTGTCCATGGTCTCGTCTGCCAGCTGCTGGGGCGACGAGGCCGTCTGGTGCCTGGACGATCACACCAACACACTTCTGATGTATCACGCCGCCAGCTACCAGATCTGCGCTACATACAACTGCAGCGATGCCAACCCGCTGCGGGACGTTTTCCCCGTGCAAAGGCCGGCCGGGGTTATGACCCCTGTGACCCCTGATCCTGATATAGACGAAGAGTCTCTTCCGGCCGACCTGGAGCCGGTGAAGGTGACGGTCACACACCGCGAGGACGCAGGAACACAGATCTTGTGCCAGCAGGACTCGCTGGATTACTGCTCCATGACGTCCTCCGGCTTCAGCTCGGAGCAGCTGGATCAGATCGGCCATTTCCCTCACATCGAGCGCTCCAGCTCGGGAGCCCTCAGCTCTCTGACCAGCTCCAGCAGCATGCCTTTATCCGCAGACTTCGAGGAGACGGACAGACCGCCGGACGAGCCGGTTTCACCTGAATCATGTCCATCCAGGAGCGCAACAGATCCAGAACTAGCGGCTCAAAGCCACACACCAGCGCAGCTGAAGGCCTTGAACATCATTCCTGTCAACAGCACCATCTGGGTGCCCAGGTACGACTCGCACTTCATCATACCTCTCAGTATTATTATTTAAAAAAAAAACATGATTATTACATTTAAAAATACTTAAACTTTGTTTTTGTTTTTTTATCTGTTTATTGAACTTTACAATAATAACAGTGCCTTGCCTTGCCTAACCTGATTTTCAGAGGTTGGGCATTCACTTCATGTGTCAGCGTTCGCTGATTTTGGAGCAGCGCTTGTGTTAAGAGTCCCTTTCTTCTCAATAGCAGTTTCTCAGCTGACACAGGCTGTTCTGAACTTAGCTCGGGCCTAAAACTGCGTGATTGGAGTTGTTTGTGTAGAATTAGATCTGTCATTAATTCAGACTATGATAAATGTTGTTCCAGGAGCGACAAAGGGACGTGTCCTGCATCAATTAAGCATTTGGTTAAAGCGAGGATCAAGGGCAAGAATGAAGTGTTATTTCAGGAGTGCGCATTAAAATGGCCATGTTTTATTCATGAATATAAATGCATTATAATGTGAGTCTCAGGGAGGCGTTGGACTTCATTTTCCGTAACCCAGACACCGCAGAGCAATCAGGTCACACAGGTGCCTCGTGTTGAACTCAAGGGAAACCGAGGCCCCCGATGAAGACATGATTTATAAAAGGAGCTTCCTGCTACTTCTAAACTAGGTTAGATCTCTTTCATGAGCGCGAGAGTTCACTATTGTTTATCAGTGTGAAATGTGTTCATTCATTCAAACAATGAAATAATAAATCGGCAGACGGTATTGTTCAGCGTTTATTATTATAACTACACATCTGGGAGCCCTAATAAAGACGTGTTTGTTCCTGAAAATGAACTTTTAGTGGCTTTAAAAATATTTTGGTCACTTGGGAGCTCCTTATTCCTTATTAGTTCATCCTAGTTTTCTCGTTTTTTTGTTTGTTTGTTTTGTTTTCTGCATCCTGTAACTCCTCCAGGACGAAGGAATAGATGCAGAGAAATATATCTGTTGAATGGAAAATTCAGAGCATCGTCAGGAATCTGCACTTCTGTGAATGGATTTTGTTTAATTGAAACATTCTCAGTAAATCTTGATAAAGCAGCATGCACTGTTACTCTGTGAAATATACAGTTTATTTTCATTTAGTTAATATCACTTCTTGACTTGCTACACATAGAATTATTTATATCAAATACAGTTTATTTTCATTTGTAATGTTATATTGTCAACAAATTTGACTAGCTTTATATAGATTTTTGTTTATTATTTATTTTTAAATATAAGGTTTATTTTAATGTTTAACATTACTTTTATAATAGCTATATATATATATATAAAATCGTTTTTATTTTATTTTATTTTTTTTTTAATTGTTATTTTATTTGTTTTTAAATAAATTGTTGAATTGTTAACATTATTTTTATATATTGTGTTGATCAAAAAAATTGGATAACCTGTTTTTAAATATATGGTTTATTTATTTATCATATTATTTGTATATATATTATTTTATATATTTTTTTATAAATATATTATTTTAAATATATTATTTTTATATTGTCAACAAAAAATTGAATAGCTTTATACATTTTTATTTATTTTTTAATTTTAATATAAGGTTTATTTTAATTTTAATTTGTAACATTATTTTCAAACTAGGTAAATATAAAGTCATTTTATGTATTTTTAAATATATTTTTTATTTTAATTGTTCACATTGCTTTTTTATATTGTGTCGAACAAAAAAAATGACTAGTTATATATAATATTTTAATCTATTTTTAATTATGTTTCACTTTTAATATTACATTGTCAACAAAAATGTGCCTTCTATTAAATTATTTATTTCTTTTTAAATATAAGGTTTATTTGATTTTAATTAATAGATATAAAATCATTTTTTTATTTTTAAATAAATGTGTTGTTTATTTAAATTATTAACATTACTTTTTATATTGTGTTGACAAAAACCGACTAGCTATATACAATATGTTTAGTCTATTTTTAAATATGGTTCATTTTCATTTCTAATAATATATTGACAAAAACTGGACTAGCTTAATATTAATATTTATAATATTTTTTAATTATTAATATTACTTTTTATGTTGTTTTGAACAAAAAGATGACTAGCTATATATAATATGTTTATCTATTTTTAAATACATAGTTTATTTGACTTTTTAACCTTTACATTTAAACTAGCTATATATTAGTGTTTTATTTATTTTGAAATATTTGTGTGTGTTAATTCTGCTGTGTGAATGTGTGTGATTGTGAGTTGTAAAATGACAGTGTGTTTTCTGTGTGTTTCCGCAGGCGTGGAGGAGACATCATGGTGATCGAGGTGCAGGAGCAGGCGGGTGCGCTCAGGGCTCGTGTGATCGCCGTGTTGACGGCGCCTGGAGTGTCCGAGTACGGGTGCGTGTGTCAGCGGCCAGTCACACATTAATAACCACACAGTGTCCACATACACCATTCCACACTGTTCGTGACACCGATCGCCTGTAGCAAGCATACCAAAATCAGTGATGCCCTAAACCAGCCCAGACAGATTCTGCAGACGACTTCTGCATTGATTTTTGAGAGAGAAACTCTCAAAGCACGCTTTCTGCTAGATGAAAGACAATCATATCTTAATTTTAAAATATTTAAAGCTGCATGCATTTGCACCAAAATACGGTAGATGAATGGGTTCCTCTAAAAGCTGAAATCGTTAGTTTGAAAAGAGAGATGGCTAAAATGATCAGTTGTAGTTCAGTTCTTCATAAACCTGTTATATTCCATGCACACACACATCTGTGTCACAGCAGACACACGTCTCATAGGAGCCCAGCAGCTTCAAGTGAACACACATTAAAGTGTGCTCGTACGCCTTCATTTAGACTGCAGACAAAACCTTTGTAAATGTCCTTTACGAACACACGCCCTAAAGGTCTCAACTGAGTCAAATTAATTGCACTGATTCCTCGGGACACACAGATTTCTCATATGTGACCCTGGAGCACAAAAGCAGTCTTAAGTCGCTGGGGTATATTTGTAGCAATAGCCAAAAAAACATTGTGTGGGTCAAAATTATAGATTTTTGGTATAGTGTCTGCTAGAATGTTAAAAATGTTCAGTGTTAAATATTATTAAATTGTTGTTTTGTAATTGATTTTTTTCTTTGAAAAGCAAGACAAAACAGTAAAAAGCACATTTTGGCTTTTTAATTTATGCAATGGTGAAAAAAAATTTGGCAAAATACATGGGGAAAAAAACGTGAAAAACCGTGTTCGGTTTCGGCTTCGGCACAAGAATTTTCATTTCGGTGCATCCCTAGTATAAATCTTAATTTTGAAAAACTGACACTTAAGACTGGTTTTGTGGTCCAGGGTCACATATATAATTTGTATGTGTTATTTTTTAAATATGATTTATTTATTAATTTAAATTTTTTTTGTTATTGTATAGAACAGAAATTTCCAGCTACACATAATCATTTATTTATTTATTTGTTTGTTTGTTAAATATGATATTTATTTTTACAATACTTTTAAACTAGCTTATTAGCTTATTTATTTATATTTATATAAATATTATATTATTATTATTATATATTTATTTTATTTATATTTCAGTTATATATATATTTTTTTTAAATAAATAATTTATTTAATTGTATTAATTATTATTTATTTATAATAATTTAATTTTTTATTTTAACATTTTTCTTTATTTTAAATTCTATTGAACAAAAATTTGATCTGCAATACATGAAATTCCTTTCTTTTTTTATTTCAACCCTACAGGTGAAACATGACTTAAAACTATTGTGACAGACGTGAAGAGACAGGAGCATGTATTTGTGTGTCAGATATAGATTTATAATACAGATCTGCACCTGCGCATCTCCTCTGGAAGCCTCCTTTCTCCTTGTTCCTCACCTTCTCACGGTTCGATTAGAGAATTGATGCGTCCTTCATCATGGCGGCGTTTGATCACGGACCAGTGAGAAAACAAGGAAGTCATCAATTACAGTATCGAGAAGCAGCCAGGATGCTAAAAATAAATCATTCAATTAGTATTAATAATCACAACTTTTTTGAAGAAAATGTGAATGGCTACCAGCTTTATTAGAATGTGTTTGTGGGTTTTCAGAAGGAGCTTTAGTTGAAGTTAAAGCGTTGCTATGAAGTGTTTATCATAAACTAGTCTCTGTCCCTGTCGGACTGCCGTCAGCTCTCAGCGCAAACACACATTCATCACACAGTCGAGGCTTTCAGGCCTGTAACTGCTCCTCTGTGATAGTTCTGCGAAGAGTCCGCCGCTCGGGTTATTTTCAGCGAAAGCTCTCGCTCACTCTTTCTCTCGTCCGTCTCTCAGGACTCTGGCGGAGGCGGCGCTCGTCGCAAAGGACACCATTGTGTGCGGCTTCCGTAACGAAAACATGGCCTGGTGCCTGGCTGTCTGGAGGAGCTGGGGAGGCCGCGAGCTCGAGCTCTTCTACCAGGGATACGAGGAGCTCGGCCGCTTGGAGAGCAGTCTGAGGAAAAGGAGGTAGCTGTGTAAACGCGTGTGTGTGTGTGAGACGGAGAATTGACTTCTGTGCGGCGCACACAGATACAGGTGTTGAACGTGGTTACAGGAGCAACTGGAGGGAATACACACACATATGGACTGTTGCTGTAGGCAATATAATCCTGCAGGACTCGGCCACATACACATTTCAGATAGATATATATATATATATATATACACATCCACATAAACACAAACAGATTGAATGCCACACACGCTGGATGCATAAACATATTTATTCAGCCCTGGGCATTTAGAAGTTTGCTGATATATGAGTACATTAACTTTCATGGACCAAGAATGCATCAGAATTCAACGAAACTAAGGGGTTTTTGCATTCATGAGCTTGTGTGTGTGTGTGTGTGGGTGCGCGTGTGTTTAAATGCCAAGAAAGAGATTTATGAGGTGTGATGCTGGTTATCCGACTTGATCAACTTTGTCTCAAGTTAATCAGCAAACTAGATGTGCCTTTGGATGAAGGATGGGCTGCTTTAGAAGTGACACGCAATGAGACGAGAACCAATGAAACGGCAGGCCTTGTGAAGCCCCACCCACTTAGTGAGATCATAATGGAGTGGAACAGTTCCCGCCCACTTTTTCAGCAGCATTGGTTCCAGAAGTATTTTTCCCATTCATTATTTCCCAAAGGGATTTTAAAAAGGTTTTGAAGGACAAAAAAAATAACATTGAAAAACTTTTGTAAAAATTGTTTTGTTAATTCAATCAATGCCTGAGAATGCGATATAGTTTTGCGCAGTTAACAAATCACAAAGACTGCGTTGTAATTATAAAACTATATAATTTTATATAAAATGTCACATAAATCTGCGGGTTTCCACCAAAATAAAAGCTCTATGGTTCTAAAACATTAAAGCTTTTTTTTGTTGTTATTATTATTATTAATTACAATTATTATTTTACAGTTCAGTGGTATTATAGTGATATTCATTATTTCCCAAAGGGATTTTAAAAAGGTTTTGAAGGACAAAAAAAATAACATTGAAAAACTTTTGTAAAAATTGTTTTGTTAATTCAATCAATGCCTGAGAATGCGATATAGTTTTGCGCAGTTAACAAATCGCAAAGACTGCGTTGTAATTATAAAACTATGTAATTTTATATAAAATGTCACATAAATCTGCGGGTTTCCAGCAAAATAAAAGCTCTATGGTTCTAAAACATTAAAGCTTTTTTTTGTTGTTATTATTATTATTAATTACAATTATTATTTTACAGTTCAGTGGTATTAGAGTGATATTTCTTTATTGATTTGTTTAATTATTACATAATACATTTAAAAAAAATATGAACAACAATAATAAAAATTGCAATTAGATGTGTTTCCCCAATTTGTTCTGTCTGTTTTTTAATGAAATAATGCACATACAGTTTCATGGCCAGTAAAAAATAAATAACATTTCTCATGTCACTGGCCATTGGCAGGTGCACCAAAATGTTAGTTTAATAAAACATATATAAATATGAAATATATTTTTAATATATGGATATGAAAGTGTTCTTTTATTGCAAATTTGCTTGATGCCATTCTCTGCTGAATCATGGGTAATGTAGTTTTTCACCAGGAATTCCACTGTTAAACATGATCATTTCAAAAATACGCTGGAATAATGCTTCAACAAAAGCATATTCCATTAATTAACAACCTTTTCGTTTCTAGTAGGTCTGTTGTTAATGGTTTATAAGTTATCATTAAAATTCAGTTCCCTATGGAGAAAATGAATGGGATTTTTACTGCAGTTGCGCTCTGTAGGGCACAGGTTTGCTGTTTGCTGTGAATCACAGCGGTTCTGTACAGAGTGGAATACTAGCATACTGAATACTTCTAGCAGTAGCAGGCTACGTTTGTCACTTGTTGATTGTTTTACAGTTTCAATCCATTTTTTGTCTTAATGTCTTAACATTTGGCTGTCTGATCAAATAATGATTCAAGATGATATTAAAAATCACACTGGAGATGAAAGGTCAAGTCGAAGGCATTGCATTGTGGGATGCAGCATTCCACACAATGTTATGCTGCTCATTTTGGGAAATGCAGAAGGTTGTACTGTGTCTAGTGCACATACTATATACTGCAGAACTAGTATGCTAGTATGCTGCTCTGAACACAGCCGGAGTGATGGGAATCTCTGATTTGTAAGGAATCCGGAGGGGTTTGATCTGATTGTTCAGTGTTTTGAGAACACCAGCATGCTGACACTTTGCTATTGTAAATAATATCTGAGCGTTTCATCTCTATAGGATGAATGTTATTTATTATAAACTGTTTAAATCTCATGCTGCATGTGTAAAAAGTTGTTACTGGACTGTAAATATGCTGAACAGAACATGATAAATAGATCAACTGCATTTTTTATTAAAGAGACTGTGTGCAACTGATGCATTAGTGCTTCTTTGACCCGAGGAACAGATTCCCAAGCTACAAACAGTTGTGTTTGTAATATAAGAGTCTTGTGCTTTAATATGGAAGCCAGTTTCCACCACAGAATAAAAAAATAATTGCAGATTTTGATTTCAGTCTATCGATTGTCTTTTTTTTTTCTTGCCGTTTTAGAAAAAAATATATATAATTGTAAGACGAAAACTCGCCTAATTGTAGAATTTTGAGATGTAAACTTGCACTTCTAAGAAGAAAGGTGTAAATTGTGGGATATAAACACATTTGCGAGAAAGAAAAGTCTGAATTGTGAGATAAAAGTCACAATTACCTTTTTTCATTTGATTCCATGGTGGGAAAAATTCTGAGGGGAAACAAAGTCAGAATCGTGAGATGTTAACTCTGAATTCTAGAGTAAAAAAAAATAGGAATTGCAAGAAAATAGTCTGAATTTTGTTTATATCTTGCAAAAAAAACAAAACATTTTCTCAGACTTGCAAGAAACAAAGTCCTAATTGTTAGATAAAAAGGTCACAATTACATGATTTTTTTTATTCTGTGTCAGAAACAGGCTTCCATATTATATAAAGATTAATGAGTGCCTGTTTTTGTTATTGCAGTGCAACATCTTTGCATTATAATCTCTAGAAGAACCATTATTTGTTCTCCAAAGAACTTTTCAGGGAACAGTTCTTCAAATAATTTTTCCTTGGTATGAAGAACATTTTAAAAGTCTAAGAACCTTTTGTGGAATGGAAAGATTCCATGGATGTTAAAGGTTCTTCATGGAGCCAGATGCCAATAAAGAAGCTTGATTTTAAGAAGCTAAAGTCATTCATAATGATAATATCTGAGCTATAGCTTTCAAATTATAAATAGATGTTTTCAAAGACGACGACGCAGTGTTTGAATGTGCCAAGGCATGCAGTGCTGCCTGAGATTTAAGGTTACAGTTGCTTTTGCCTGCTGGCATTGCATTACAACATAAACTTCTCTGGAAATTACTCATGTAGTAAAAGCCCTGAGCTCTTTACATGCAACACTTTTTTATTGCACATTCTCATAGCGGCACGCATTATTGGCAGTATGCATGTGCATGTGTGGTTATTCACATGAGATTAGAGGGGGAAAAGGAAACACACACTCACACACACACACACACACACTCACACACACCTGGAGGTCCTTCAGGATCTGAAATGACAGCAATTGCAGTCCGCTGACAGAAGAGAGCGTCTCGTGAGGGAAGCCTCACTTTGGTGACTTCTATCACATTCTCGCTTTACATCATATAAATCTCTGCAGCCTTCAGATATGATCATGTCTGACTGATGTGAGACAGTTTTCCAAAACTGCAATATGTTTTATAATATTTACATTTTAATATAGTATAGTTGTATGTTTAAAATGTAATTTATTTCTGTGATGTAAAGCTGAATTTTCAGCATCATTACTCCAGTCTTCAGTGTCACATGATCCTTCAGAAATCATTCTAATATGCTGATTTGCTGCTCAAGAAACATTTCTGATTATTATCAATGTTGATAATAACAGTTGTGCTGCCTGATATTTTTGGAAGATGTTTTTTTTTCTCCAGGATTTTTGACGAATGGAAAGTTCAAAAGAATCTGATGTGTTGCAATCCTTCACATGACAAACAATGGCATCGCTGATGTCACAGTCAAACCTGTCGTAACTTGAGACTGCAGCTTTTGAATGGGTTTTATGGTGGAGAGGATGATTAACAGTAAATACGTTTAATCTGTTCCTCAAAAAAAATGGCCTGGTGCCTGGCTGTCTGTCAAAGAGAAAGCAAACATCAAATAGCTTATGAAATCAATATGAAATATAGTGCAAGAGTGAACTACTTTAATGATGCGTTTCTTTTTTGATAGCCAAGGCTCACGCATAAGAGTAAATGAATTGTAATTGTAACCCTTAAAGTTTTGTCTTGAAACATAGAAATGAGTTGAATTGATGGTGATGCAGTTGTGATTTATTTTCTTGATGAGTGTGTTTGACGGAAACGGATACAGAAACAAAATATACAAATCTACATCTGTTCATTTTATTTACTTGATTTGTATAGCAGCTTCACAGAAAATGCATGTTTCAATGTTAGAATCAGGAAGTATTGTTATCAGTCAGACATGAGTGTGTCAAACTAATCTCCTTATTGCAATAATATTCAGCCTTCAACCTTATTTTTAACGTAAGAGCATGCACAGCCATTTGTAACTTGAATGTTCAGAACAGGCTTCCGGTATTTCACCTGTATAAAAACAACCCGTTTTGCTGTTTGGTTTTGCAAACTGGGATTTGTTATCATATGATTTGAATTCATTATAATAATCATAAATTATAGCACATAGCTCAAATAGTTTTACCATTTACTGCAGTTTTATTCTAGTAATTTACCTTTAGAATCAGGATGACAGTGACGAGACAAGACACAGATAATAAAAAAATAACAATAGGAAATAACAATATACAAAAATAAAAAAATACACAACATACAAAGTAAACAATAGATGGTATTTGTGTGTACAGGTGTGTTATGTACAAATGCAAGGAAATGTATAAAGAGGTATGTATGTTAAATAAATAAATAAATGTATAAGTAGTTTTGTGTATTACACGTTTATTGCCAAGTTAGCTGTTCATGAGATCGATTGCCTGAGGGAAGAAACTGTTCCTATGTCTGGCTGTTCTGGTGCTCAGTGCTCTGTAGCGCCGACCAGACGGCTACAGTTCAAAGAGGGAGTGTGCTGGATGTGAGGGGTCCAGAGTGATTTTGCCAGCCCACACACACACTCACACACACCTGGAGGTCCTTCAGGATCTGAAATGACAGCAATTGCAGTCCGCTGACAGAAGAGAGCGTCTCGTGAGGGAAGCCTCACTTTGGTGACTTCTATCACATTCTCGCTTTACATCATATAAATCTCTGCAGCCTTCAGATATGATCATGTCTGACTGATGTGAGACAGTTTTCCAAAACTGCAATATGTTTTATAATATTTACATTTTAATATAGTATAGTTGTATGTTTAAAATGTAATTTATTTCTGTGATGTAAAGCTGAATTTTCAGCATCATTACTCCAGTCTTCAGTGTCACATGATCCTTCAGAAATCATTCTAATATGCTGATTTGCTGCTCAAGAAACATTTCTGATTATTATCAATGTTGATAATAACAGTTGTGCTGCCTGATATTTTTGGAAGATGTTTTTTTTTCTCCAGGATTTTTGACGAATGGAAAGTTCAAAAGAATCTGATGTGTTGCAATCCTTCACATGACAAACAATGGCATCGCTGATGTCACAGTCAAACCTGTCGTAACTTGAGACTGCAGCTTTTGAATGGGTTTTATGGTGGAGAGGATGATTAACAGTAAATACGTTTAATCTGTTCCTCAAAAAAAATGGCCTGGTGCCTGGCTGTCTGTCAAAGAGAAAGCAAACATCAAATAGCTTATGAAATCAATATGAAATATAGTGCAAGAGTGAACTACTTTAATGATGCGTTTCTTTTTTGATAGCCAAGGCTCACGCATAAGAGTAAATGAATTGTAATTGTAACCCTTAAAGTTTTGTCTTGAAACATAGAAATGAGTTGAATTGATGGTGATGCAGTTGTGATTTATTTTCTTGATGAGTGTGTTTGACGGAAACGGATACAGAAACAAAATATACAAATCTACATTTGTTCATTTTATTTACTTGATTTGTATAGCAGCTTCACAGAAAATGCATGTTTCAATGTTAGAATCAGGAAGTATTGTTATCAGTCAGACATGAGTGTGTCAAACTAATCTCCTTATTGCAATAATATTCAGCCTTCAACCTTATTTTTAACGTAAGAGCATGCACAGCCATTTGTAACTTGAATGTTCAGAACAGGCTTCCGGTATTTCACCTGTATAAAAACAACCCGTTTTGCTGTTTGGTTTTGCAAACTGGGATTTGTTATCATATGATTTGAATTCATTATAATAATCATAAATTATAGCACATAGCTCAAATAGTTTTACCATTTACTGCAGTTTTATTTACCTTTATTACCTTTAGAATCAGGATGACAGTGACGAGACAAGACACAGATAATAAAAAAATAACAAACAATATACATACATGGCATTGTTGTGTACATATTATGTACAAATGCAAGGAAATGTATAAAGAGGTATGTATGTTAAATAAATAAATAAATGTATAAGTAGTTTTGTGTATTACACGTTTATTGCCAAGTTAGCTGTTCATGAGATCGATTGCCTGAGGGAAGAAACTGTTCCTATGTCTGGCTGTTCTGGTGCTCAGTGCTCTGTAGCGCCGACCAGACGGCTACAGTTCAAAGAGGGAGTGTGCTGGATGTGAGGGGTCCAGAGTGATTTTGCCAGCCCTTTTGCTCACTCTGGATGAGTACAGTTCATGAAGAGTGGGGAGGGTTGTGCCATTGATTTGCTCGGGAGTCCGGACTATCCTCTGCAATCTTCTACGGTCTGATTTGGTAGCTGAGCTGAACCAGACAGTTATTGAAGTGCAGAGGACGGATTCAGTGACTGAGGGAACTGTATCAGCAGGTTGAACTTCCTCAGCTGGAGAAGGAAGTACAGCCTCTGCTGGGCCTTCTTGACAAGGGAGTGTATGTGAAACTCCCACTTCAGGTCCTGAGAGATGGTGGTGCCTGGGTTTCTTTGGGATGTGGATGATGGTGGAGCGTTTGAAGCTGGAAGGAGGTGTTAATAGATCCAAGGAGAGAAGGTCAGAATGGGTGTGGGGTGTGAGACAGGGATTTTCAAACCTGCAATAAAACTCATTCAGATCGTCTGCCAGTTGTTGATTCTCCACAGTGCTGGGGGATGCTGTCTTGTAGTTGGTGATGTCTTTCAGTCCTTTCCACACTGATGCAGGGTCATTGGCAGAAAACTGGTTTCTCAGCTTTTCAGAGTAGTTCCTCTTAGCCACTCTGATTTCCTTTGTCAGTGTGTTTTTGGCCTGTTTATACAAGATTCTGTCCCCATTCCTGTAGGTATCTTCTTTGGCCTGACGGAGCTGTCTGAATTTTGCAGTGAACCACGGTTTTTCGTCGTTGTTGTAAGTCAAATGAGTCCTGGTAGGGATGCACATATCCTCACAGAAACTGATGTATGATGTTACAGTGTCTGTGAGCTCATCCAGATCAGCAGCTGGCAGCAGCTTCAAAAACACTCCAATCAGTGAGGTCAAAACAAGCTTGTAAATCCTGCTCTGCTTCATTAGTCCATCTTTTTACAGTCCTTAATACAGGTTTAGCTGATTTCAGTTTCTGCCTGTAGGTCGGTATAAGATGAACCAAACAGTGATCAGAGAGCCCCAAAGCTGCCCGTGGAACAGAGTGATATGCATTCTTTATTGCTGTGTAACAGTGATCCAAAATAGTGCTGTCTCTGGTGGGACACGTAATGTGCTGCTTGTATTTTGGCAGTTCACGGGAGAGATTTGCTTTATTAAAGTCCCCGAGAATGATTAAAACAGAGTCCGGGTGTTGATGTTCTGTGTCTGTGATCAGATCAGCGAGTTTCTGTAAAGCAGAGCTCACGTGTGCTTGCGGAGGAATAGGAAGTTAATAGGAATAACGCTATAGAAAGTATATAGAAGAGAAGAAAGCTGTCTGAGGAAGCTTCCTATTGCCCATGCCAGGATCCGTCACTGATGCAGTTAGAAATGTAATAAAAACAAGCCAGTCGCAAGACATCTGGTAGGGGGGCACCTGGGGTGGCCAACCAGATTTCTGTCATGACAACTCTCGGAGGGATTGGCATAGTAATGTACATGACAATGTTAATGTATTTGATCTTGGCGGAATAGATGACTATCCTCTACAATCTTCTACGGTCAGATTTGGTAGCTGAGCTGAACCAGACAGTTATTGAAGTGCAGAGGACGGATTCAGTGACTGAGGGAACTGTATCAGCAGGTTGAACTTCCTCAGCTGGAGAAGGAAGTACAGCCTCTGCTGGGCCTTCTTGACAAGGGAGTGTATGTGAAACTCCCACTTCAGGTCCTGAGAGATGGTGGTGCCTGGGTTTCTTTGGGATGTGGATGATGGTGGAGCGTTTGAAGCTGGAAGGAGGTGTTAATAGATCCAAGGAGAGAAGGTCAGAATGGGTGTGGGGTGTGAGACAGGGATTTTCAAACCTGCAATAAAACTCATTCAGATCGTCTGCCAGTTGTTGATTCTCCACAGTGCTGGGGGATGCTGTCTTGTAGTTGGTGATGTCTTTCAGTCCTTTCCACACTGATGCAGGGTCATTGGCAGAAAACTGGTTTCTCAGATTTTCGGAATAGTTTCTCTTAGCCACTCTGATCTCCTTTTTCAATGTGTCTTTGGCTTGTTTATACAAGATTTTTTCCCATATTCCTGTAAGCATCTTCTTTGGCCTGACAGAGCTGTCTAAGTTTTGCAGTGAACCACGGTTTGTTGTTGTTGTAAGTTAAATGAGTCCTGGTAGGGATGCACATATCCTCACAGAAACTGATGTATGATGTTACAGTGTCTGTGAGCTCATCCAGATCAGCAGCTGGCAGCAGCTTCAAAAACACTCCAGTCAGTGTAGTCGAAGCAGGCTTGTAAATCCCACTCTGCTTCATTAGTCCATCTTTTAACAGTCCATATTACAGGTTTAGCTGATTTCAGTTTCTGCCTGTAGGTTGGTATGAGATGAACCAAACAGTGATCAGAGAGCCCCAAAGCTGCCCGTGGGACGGAGTGAAATGCATCCTTTATTGTGGTGTAACGGGGGTCCAGTGTATTACTGTCTGGACATGTAATATGCTGTCTGTATTTTGGCAGTTCACGTGTGAGATTTGCTTTATTAAACCTTTATTAAATTTTTTAAAATAAAAATTAGCTTTATTATTTAGCGGCTAATGAAGCGAAATCTTACTTCCGCGTTGCTAAATAAGGCAGATGATGTAATACGTAATGTGGTTAGTAAACGTCATGTATTCAGTAAAGCAGAGGGAAATATTACAATGTAAGGATAATATTTGACAGTTTTGGACGTCGATCCAAAGTTGGCCTCATCTGAAGGCTTTAATCAAGACCGGTTACTGGGATCAACACAGCACCAGTTTATGGGAAAATACTGGTAACATTATAAAAGAATCTGGAAAGCATCGGATCAGGGAGGAGAGGGACTTTTCCTGCATATGGAGCCCGATTCTTTGTAAACACGCTGCTGGATTCGGAGCCAGAGGTTTAGTCAACACCGGACATGGTGGCCTAGAAATTTCAAGCTGGATGAATGTTCCTCTGTGGCGCGCCGGGCCTCTGTTTCCTTTCGCATTATGGGAATTAGTTTTGTATGATCTATTGAATTAACTCTCCAAACTTCAACACCCTCAAGACGTCCCAGAAAGTGCAGTGGCGTTTCTATTTGGGGAAGGTTTGATATGGGACAGAAGGTGGAAACGGGTCGAGGGGACGTAAGTGCTGTATTTTTAGATCTCAATCATGCATCGTGATGCTTTACGTATATCGTGTTGATATAAATATGAGATGTTTTGCTGAAGCCGCGACTTAAGAACTGATGGAAGCTGCAGTAAGGCCAATCTGAGGGTGAATGTTATGACTTTAAACGTATGTAATTAGCAATTTTACATTAGAGTACTGGCGTATATGACAGTATGTTAGTTTAATTACAGTTATAGAGCTGGTCAAGTAGTTTGGGGGGTTTCTGGGATGAAGGTGAGGGTCCATTAATGCATTTCTGTCCATATATTAGGTCAAGATTTGGGACGATGACTCTGAAGTTGTGTACATCAGTGTGAAGCTCTACAAGCTTTTGAGGTACATTTTCTTTTCTTTTATATATATATTTTTAATTTATTTAAAATGTTTTTTTTTTTTTTTTTAGATTTTAGATTGTATTTTTTATATTTCATTTTATTTTTTGTTCATTTTAATTTTCTTTTTTGACACAGAAATGTTCCTTTTACCTGTCAGATATCACTGAAGTTGGTGTCCTGTCTCTGCTGTACAGTTTGAGCTACAGGAGCGCTTATTTGCATATTTTGTTAATAACATTGGTTGGACAAGTGCAACATGTGACCTGCATTAATAACAAGTCAATTTCGCCACACATATCCAAACTGGTTGTCTTAATTTGTCTTAAATGGACAGAAATTGTCAGAAATTTTGGACCGAAATTAAGCAATATGGTCTGTTTACTTGATTGTCATAAATATTCAATATTTTTAATTGTTTCAAAAGCTTGGAGTCTGTAAGATTATTTAAATCATTTTGAAAGACATCTCTCATGCTCACCAAGGCTGCATTTATCTGATTAAAAATACAGTAAAAACAGTACAATTATGAAATATTATTACAATTTAAAAGAACTCTTTACTATTTGAATATTTAAAAAAAAAAATCTATTTTATTTTTGTGATGCAAAGCTGAATTTTCAGCATCATTACTCCAGTCTTCAGTGTCACATGATCCTTCAGAAATCATTCTAATATGCTGAGTTAATGTTTTTGTGTAAACTGCAATACATTTATCTTTTCAGGATTCTTTGATGAATAGAACGTTTAAAAGAACAGCACTTATTTGAAAATTGAATTTTTAAAAAAAATTTTAAACAAATCTTTAGTCATTTTTGAGCAATTTAATGCGTCCTTGCTGGATTAAAGTATTGTTTCCTTTAAAAAATAAAAATAAATCTTACTGACCCGAAACCTTTGAAGGGTCGTTTCTGTGATTGTACAAAGCTTATGAATATTTAAAGGGGTCATATGATGCGATTTCATTTTTTCCTTTCTCTTTAGAGTGTTACAAGCTCTTGGTGCATAAAGAAGATCTGTAAAGTTGCAAAGACTAAAGTCTCAAATCCAAAGAGATATTCTTTATAAAAGTTAAGAGTTAGCCACACCTACCTAAAACGGCTCGTTCGAACACGCCCCCACATACAGTGGGGCAAAAAAATAAACACATTTCATTACACCAAATACACAAAATAATGTTCTTTTTAGCAGCATCATATGACCCCTTTAAAGACATTAGCATTCTAGCAACACATTGTTTGGCCCCACAATTTTGAAACTGGGCCTCTTAACTTATGGTTAAAAAACGGTTGTAACCCACTTTCAGAAGTGTGAAACATTTTACATTTCCAATTATAACAGGATATATATATTCAATTAGGAAATAAATATGTGGCCAGGACTTTAGACCAAAATTTGTAGATATTATATACTATAATGAAGTTGTCTTCAAGTTCAAAAAGCCTTATAAAGTATCAAGACGCTCAAATTCAATATCAGATTCTTAAATCAAATCAAATTATGAATAATTCTAATAATCAGCTAATAGTCCCGTCATTTCCACCTCACCAAGTGACTGAGATTGAACGACATTTGATGTTCATTCCACTACTTAGTACTCCACCATCTGATCCATTAGCATGAAAAGCAAAACATCCTGAATGCGGTGATTCCTGACGGCTGGAGTCCCACTACCCCACTGAAAACTCATTACCATTCCCTTCCCTCAGCGCATTTTCCACTGCTCTTTTCTGTCGTATAATCGCAGCGCAGAGGTTTTTCTCGCTGTCGAGCATTACCAGAGGCCTGCGGGGATCGGGACGTGCTGAGAGGGGGTAAAGGATCCGAACAGGGCAGTAATGGAGACCAGGTGGCAGCCAGTCAGCCCGTTGGTGCAGCTGCACTCTTAAAAATAAAGCTTCATATAGCGGTTTCACAACGATGCCATAGATAGAACCTTCCAGTAAACATTTCTTAAACAAATAGGTCACCAAAAAATTAGAATTAACTGAATGTTTGCTCACCCTCAGGCCATCCAATATGTAGAGAAGTTTGTTTCTTCGTCAGATTTGGAGAAATGTAGCATTGCATCACTTGCTCACCAATGGATCCTCTGCAGTGAATGGGTGCCGTCAGAATGAGAGTCCAAACAGCTGATAAAAACATCACAATAATCCACAAGTAATCCACACCACTCCAGTCCATCAGTTAATGTCTTATGAAGTGAAAAGCTGTCATAAATCTATAATTAAAGCATTTCAACTTCAGTCCACTGCTAAAATACAATTTGTCTCTCCATAAAATTGCTTTCTCCAGTGAAAAAGTCGTCTTATCTGAATCGGGAGAGAAATATGCACAGAACAAGCACTGTTTAGAAGTGAAAACAGTCCAGAACAGCTCTAAACACATATGTTGGTGGATTTTGATGTGAGAGGACAACAGGGGATGGACTTTTTCCACTGGAAGAAGCGTTATTGGATTATGGACTCATACTTTAGCCAGAAGCAACAGTTTGAAGTTAAGAATGCCTTAATGATGAATTTGTTTCTTACAAACACGCAGCTTTTCACTTCATAAGACATTCATTTATGGTGTGGAGTACTTGTGGATTATTGTGATGTTTTTATCAGCTGTTTGGACTCTCATTCTGATGGCACCCATTCACTGCAGAGCATCCATCGGTGAGCAAGTGATGTAATGCTACATTTCTCCAAATCTGTTCTGATGAAGAAACAAACTCCTCTACATCTTGGACAGCCTGAGAGTGAGCAAACTTTAGGCAAATTTTCATTTTTGGGTGAAATATTCCTTTAAAAGAATAATTTTTTTCTTATTGTGAAGAACATTTTAAGCTTTTTTTTTCACCATAAAGAACCTTTTCTGCATTTGAAAGGTTCCATGGATGTTAAAGATTCTTCATGGAACCTTTGATTCCAATAAAGAAACTTTATTTTTAATAGTGAGAGCTAGATTGTGCACCAGAATTACATTGAGAACTTCTTGAAATTCAAGTTTAATTCTCAAATTTGTATTGAAAAAGCAAACAATTCCTCCTTAAACCTCTTCAGGGTGTAACAAAACCCCCTCGGCTTCACGTCAGGGTTTGTTTCGCATGAAGCCGTTCCATGGCAAAGCTGGGTTTTCCTGGTGTTTTCTGGCACACACCACCTCAAACAATGAGACATGCAGACCATTACGCAACCTCACATCTCCTCTGAGAAACTCCTCCGCTCGTCCTGCCGCCACACACGCAAACAACTGAGTCTTTATCAACACGCCCCCCACAGACAGACCCCCACCACAAATCGATTGGACGCAGATATCTCAGCAATTACAAACATGTGTTTTACATTAACAGGGCTGATAAGCTTTTTAAGTGTTCTTGAATATTCATGCCCTGTGTGACTGCAGTTGTGTAACTAGTGATTGAAGACTTGTCTATTCAGTGTGTTTTCTTCTGGATATTTTAACTATTTATTTCTATCCTAAAATCTAAAATTCATAACTGCATGTCTGTTATTTATAACTATGCATTTAGACACGATTCATGATTTAGACCAGTTTGCTTGCTGCAAATTTACAGACAATGCATTTGCTTCTTTGCATTTATTTGTTGGGGCAATATTGTTGTCAACTGACAACAAAGTTTCCATTTTGAATTAGCATAACTGCACAAGTTTTATAGTCAATACATTTTTTTTTAAACAAATTACATTCATTATACTTAGATTTTCTTCAGTAAAAAGGAAACTGAGTAAGACGGTGTAAAAGGTGTGAGGACGTGGATTAGTAATCTGGCCCCTTGGTATAAAAGTGCTGGCCCTCGTCACTAGTTGTCCATCCCTGATTTATACAGTGGCTCAAAGTCATCAGTTTTCGACACTGTCTTCGAAAAATAGTCTTTGAATCAGCTGCGGTTTCATTTTTATTTAATTATTTTATCAATTTTATTTAATTATTTCAAAACAAACATGTTTTTGTGAACTGTTTTGCTGAAAAAGTTTTGTAATTTTTGTCTATTTTTGACAAGTGTCTAAATATGTTGCATAGGAAAACTGTACATACTTAATTTTATTTTACATATTTGCATACAAACATGTTTTTCAAAGCAGTATTTTCATGGTTGTGTAAAAAAAAAAAAAAGTGTTTTAAATTTATAAAAAAAAATCGCAAAAATAATGCTGTAAATGTTACGGAAGAAGATTAGGGCCAAGCAATAAAAAATAAAACCATCTCGAGATTAAAGTCATTATAATGCGAGATTACACAACGACTTAATTTAACGAGTTTTTCTCAACATTTATTTTCGACTTTTTTTTTCTCAAAACACGACTTTTTTCTCGTAATTTAATGTTTGTTCTCAACATTTTATTTTGACATTTTTCTCGAAATTTAACGAGTTTAA
Organism: Sinocyclocheilus rhinocerous; assembly: GCF_001515625.1. Taxonomy (NCBI): domain Eukaryota; kingdom Metazoa; phylum Chordata; class Actinopteri; order Cypriniformes; family Cyprinidae; genus Sinocyclocheilus; species Sinocyclocheilus rhinocerous. Next base: position 423,441 of record NW_015642065.1, on the reverse strand, counting down.
TCTCGCATTATAATGACTTGATAATCTCGAGATGGTTTTATTTTGTATTATTGCTGGCCCCAATCCTCTTCCGTAAAATGTAATCTCTCTCTTTATCTTTCTATAATATTGCATTGAGAGGAAATAAGCAGCATTTTGTCAGTGTATTGATGATACCCATAAGAAAACATGTTGAATCTAAATGTCTAAATACGTTTTTTTTTTTTTCAAAGCAGCTTTTTCTTTCAGTTGGTTGTTTGTTTGATTTGTATCGGTTTTCCTCTAAATGCTGCACGATCTTCCTCATAATGTTTTGTTCTGGTGAAATGTGCTGTATAATCTCTCAGCACAGACGAGTCACTGCGCTTTTTTTCTCATGACCCAAACAGCCCTGCATTCAAAGTTGTTCAACTTTAAGAAGCAAACTCAATAATATGAATGAGGTTTTCAATGACCAACTCTCCATTCAGAGGTAATGTGAGTGGAGCTCATTTCATCATGCTCTGCTTTCCGAGAAAACAGCATTTAAAAAGCTTCATGCGAACAAGACTCTTTGTTGAACTCTTTGACAGCATCTGCCGTGGGTTTTGGGGAAGGTGATTAGCATCCATGAAGCGGCCGTCCGTCCGCCCGTGTGCCAGCCAAACTTCCCCCACATTATACCAGCGAACAACACCGCCATTGTTCCTGGCCAAGGAAATGCAAAGATGTGCTTTATGTGGCTTAAAGCTCCTGCGAATCAGCACTTTTGAGTGTCTCTGTGGAAACATTTCCTGTTCATTCTCAAATCCTAATGCTGAATTAAAGGGATCAGGTCTCCCAGAATTCAAATTCTGTACTCGGCCTATAGTGTCGTTCAAAACCTTTATGACTTCTCATACAATGAAAGTGAACGCGGAATGAATTTTAAATCTTTCTCACACATATGACTCGACAAAACTTGCAATATACTGTAGCTTGGACTGCTTTTATTATTTACTTCTATTCAAATGTATATCAATGGGAAAAATGTAAAAAAAAAATTTTTACATTTTAAATGAAATTTTTAAAATGAAAATCGGTAACGCTTTATTTTAAGGTGTCCTTGTTACACGTTACATGTACTTTAATTATGCATAGTTACATGCAAGTAACCCTACAGTAAGCCAAGCCCTAATCCTAAACCTAATCATATAGTAAGTACATGTAGTTAATTAATATTACTCAGTACTTAAATGTAGAATTACACCGTAACAAGGATACCTTAAAATAAAGTGTAACCAAAAAAAATCACATTTTATCACTATTTATGATGATGAGCGAACAGTTTACAAATGACGTTACTCAGTCACAAAATAATGTTTTGATGGAAAATTATATTTAAAATATATAAAAAATAATTTAAATGTAATATATATAAAATCACTAAAAAATTATGCAGGAACGTTTTTTTTATCACTGTATTCAAGATGATGAGGAGGAAACACTCAAACTATAAATAACATTATACAGATGAAAACACATTTGGTAATTATATTTTTATTTTATATATTCTAATTTTAGATATTCTGTGTAGCTACTTGCACATTATACTTATTTACATTTGAACATAGAAAATGTATCCAAATAATGTAACGCTTAAAAACATAAAATAAAAAATACACATACAAACAATCACAAAATGTAATGATCTGACAGGGAAAAAGAAACGTTCACACACACACACACACACACTTTTTGTCAACAGGTGATTTACAGAACTCGTCATGATGATGTATCACACTACGCCACACAAGTAGTGATGATGAGGATGATGATGATGAAGCGTTTCAGTCTCGGCAGTGAACGGTCAGCATCCCGGTATCATGTCGCCCAAACGGATCTCATCTGGAGTCAGATGTGGGAGGAAGAGAGATGGAGACGCGCTTCAGTGCCTGGGAAGAGTCATCCATTCTGCTATCGAGCAGTACAGCAGATGCCACACAAACATGACCGAGTTAATGGAAACAGCCGGGGTCTGGGCCAAACAGAGAGGAGAGAGGCGGCTCTTATTACTTACTGAGTGCGGAACAGCCTGCTCTGCTCTGCTCTTCTCTGCTGTGTTCACACTGTTACGAAACACCGCAGCACACAGATGTTTGACCCGCAGAGACTTCGGAACGGCTTCGAACGCGAGGAAAGTGTCACGTGACAGGAGGCAGTGCCTCCATCGCGCTGTGATTGGCTGATTATTCTGTCAATATGATTAAAAACAGGCCTCTTATGTTCACGAAAGAGTCAAAATAAAAAATACAATAAAAATAAATGAATAAAAAAAAATTTAAACATATTTGCGACTTTTTATATTGTGTTTAGAATTGCGAGTTTATAATAAAAACTCGCAAATCTCAACAGAAAAGTCGGAATTGTGAGATATGAATACGCAATTGCAAGAAAAAGTCAGAACTGTGAGATAAAAAGTCGCAATTTAAAATAATAATGAAAAGAGTCAGAATTGAGAGATATAAACTCACAATTCTGAGATGAAAAGTTGGAGATATAAATTTGCAACAGAGAAATAACCAGAATTGTGAGGTCACAATAAAAAATAAAAAAAGAAAGATTTGCAAGATAAAATTGCAAGAAAGAGTAAGAATTCTGAGTTTGTCTCGCAATTCAGTTTTTTTTTTTTTTAGAAGTGTGAGTTTTCATGCTCACAATTCTGATTTCATAATTTTTTTTAGAAAAAAGTCTGAATTGTGAGATTTAAACTCAGAATTATTTTTATTCCATGGTGGAAAATGGCTTTCATAGGTAGAAATTAATGGAGTAATAATTACAGTATAAACAGCTGACTCAGATATCAGTATTTTAGGTCACGTCTGAATAAATGTACTGCGATCTGCGACAGAGCAGTTTTTTCCCCCTAAAACTCAGTTTAATCATGACTCCTGCAGTGTTTACTGAACATTTGTTTATTTATTGTCAGATGAGGTGGATACAAACTTTGGAGTATGAACCGAAAAACTGAATTACAGCTGAACACCAAATTAGCTATTACTTATGCATCTGATATGATTATCCAAAGGTTTGTGGCCGGGATTTCTAAATTCCCTAAAATGTCCGGGTTTTGTCTTTGTTTTCTTATTGACGTGCTCTTTACAGTCCACATACTTTACATTTATATGTTTGATTGCTTTGACTGTTCACTGAAGATCCCGCCTTCTCGCATTTGATTGGTCGATTATGTACAATGCCTGCACGCTATTGGTCAAACTACTTTTCAGTCATTACCTTCAGCAAGTATGAAAACAATAGGAAAACAAAGCCAAAACCTGGACATTTTAGGCAATTTAGAGGTGGAAAAAGAGGATGTATGGTGAGGGAACATTTGTCATTCACTGAACTAGAACGGTTTTTCCAGCTTGGATCTTCAACCAGTCCACCAAAGAAATAAATCTCTTGGTTTGATACAGATCAGAACCAGTCGCATCAGTGAAGGACTTCAGAAACTAGTAATTTAGTTGCACTTTCAAACACATCCACCTCACAGCATAAGCCGTAAGCCAAGCCACAGAGATTCACGCCAAAAACTGGCAGCAAGATTCCAGGAAAAATCATGGCTGGGTAATATTTGGTTTTTTGAAAGCCAGGTGATGACACAACACGGTTTCACATTAAAACCAATTGCATGCTGTTCAAGCGAGACTTAACAAGATCCAGCCACCATTATTAATCCGGTTTCAGCTCTTCTGGCTCAGAACTAAAACACATTAAACCAGAACATTCAGTTGCACACTGGTCAGTGGCAGATCTTTCCTTCAGGACGCAATTTGAACAACGTAGAACTGCTAATTCATGTTCATGAAAAGAGAGAGATGGCAACCTAACAAAGAGGGCATTCAGTTTTGGTCCTGACATGTTTGTTTCCATCTTACTTATCAATAAGCACATCGACTGCTATGCAAAACACAAACTTATTTGCAAAGCAGCAGTTGGTTCCATGAAGTCTAAAGCTTATCAGCTCTGCAACGTCAGGATGTTCCTCGAAAGAACATCAGAAACTCTGTTATATGAGGTTTGTATGGTTGTGGTTGAAGATTTACTTTATTTGATTTTGTAATGGTTAAATGGTTGTTTATAAGTTAAAGCCTCTGTGGTTATAATCAAGAATGAAACCAAGTATTTAATACTGGGGGTGTATAAAAAGCCATGTTGGCAACACTACTGAATATCTGGGTCTAATATCAGTGTATTATGGTTTTGACTCTGGGTTACAGACAGGAATGTTAGTTAGCTAGATAAGTATTTATGTAGAAAGCATAGAGTTTTATAATAATTTATAACTAACCATAACTATATGTGTGTGCGCGCGTGTTATTGTAGTATGATATACTATTATAGTCATTCTGAATTAGATTTTTTTTATTGATCACTTTTAGTTAGTCTTCGTACATTTTATAGAAGGTATTAATTTTTAAGGTTTCATTATTTTATATATATATATATGTGTATGTGTGTGTGTGTGTGTGTGTATTTGTAATGGAAAATGCATGGTCCCTTCAGGTGTATTTCTCTTTTCTTTGAAATTCTAACAATAAATTATAAAAGAACTGATTTTTAATATTAGTAACCAGCACTTTATTAAACGTATAACTGGGGGAAAAAACTGGGGTATTACTGTTGGATTTAGCCAAATGTTGAGAAAGAAAATAAATGTATTTAAATGAACATAGCTTACTCGCTAAGAAAACCACAGATATTCAAGTACAGACAAGAACTCCTCTCAGTTTCTCAAGCAAAACCTCTAAACCTGCTCATTCCTCAAGTGCCCCGCAAAGAATGTTATTTTAAAGGTGTGTGTGTGTAATATCAGGAGCAGTGGGTCAAACGAAACACAGGCAGCTCATGTCAAACGCAGAGATATCTGCTGAATCATATAAAGGGAATTGCACAATCGCGCAGGGCTGTCCCCAAAAGGTGCTGTGACTCAATCTTAAGCAGGAAAAAAGAAAACCACAAGGCAGATTAGAATCCACTCTCAGGGCAGAAACATTTGAGGAAAATGGTAGAGACATGGGCTCCATTCCAAAACCTAGTGAGCTGCTCACTGCCTACTGAGGCACATTTATGACCTGAAAAGAGGCTGTTTCAGTCCTCAATATGACAACGAAACAGTCTTGTAAACTTATAATCAAAAAGCATAACATTTTTTATCTTATTTATAATGAACATTTCTCTGTTCATCTGCCACCTTGCATTGATTTTTCATTAAGTTTAATTTCATTTAAGTAAAGATACATGCAATGGAAGTTTAAGGTATCTTATAACAATGCGGCCTACATTTTGGCACAGGTTTCATGCCGAAAGCACATGAAAAATGCAGTCCATGTAGGCAGCCTACGAGGTTTTGGAACAGAACCGTAACAGAACGGAAAAAGATCTCTCGAAAGCATTGATTTTGAAAAAGGTATAGCTTATTTGTTTTAGACCGAGCAACGGTCAACGGCAGGAAAGGTGAATCGATTCAGGTCTTGGCTTTTGCTTACGTGGGAAGTTTCTCCACATGTGTGTGCGCATGAAGACTTACATTTCATGAAGGTGATGCTTGTTGCCCGTTGCAGTTTTGGGGCCTCCTTTAATTACCTGGAATGTTTGCCAGTCACCATCAATTCCTCGTTTCTGAACTCTTCTACCAGGTCACAACTCGGCTTTGTAAGAAACAATTTCATTTTTTAAAATGTAATTTCACTCTGGCTAATTAACCCTGAAGATCCTCACCTGATTTGGTGTTTGGCCTTTTAAAAAGTGCTTGTAAATCTGTCAGTATGCTATATTATCACCAATATTATATTGTCAACTTGTTTTCTTTCAATTAAGCATGGGTTTTGTGTTTCTCTTTTGGAACTGATCGATCATAGTCCTCACTGATTTGATCTTATGCACCTTAGTTTTTGAGTGAAAAAAGCATTATTTGTGGATAAATTTGGCAAATTCACTCATAAACAGAGGTGCATAAATACAGATCAACGACGCCTACGATCAATCAATTCAAAAAGAAATTAAAAAAACCTGTGCTAACTGAAAGAAAACCATTTTTGGTAACAACATACCATAATGAGAGATTTATGAGCTATTTTTTTGTATGCAATCATTTTTGAATGGGAACACTACAAGTGTAAAAAGGTGGGGAAAAACACCTTTTAACCAGAAAAGTACAAAAATTACCTAACTTTGGGAAGTTATTATACCCTGTTTGAGCAAAGTCAGTTTTAGTCCAATGTGATAATTAACTAGCATTTTCACGAAGAAGAAATTCCTCTCTGGGTCAAAATCTTTGCAACACATGAGGTTTGATAGATACTCTAGTTGTTTTCTTATAGTTCATGTTCAGGGTTTAATGCAAGTTAAGCTATATCATCGTTTCACAACTCATAAAAACAGTAATGTCCTACAATGGAAGTCATTGTATCTTAGGTTGTGTGAAAGACTGTTTACTAACCTTGTTTGTGCAAAGTTAAATCCAATCGTTCTGATCCAATCGTTAACAATGCAGAGCCGGTAAACCTGGTAAGTTTCGCAAGATACTGGCAAGGATACTGGCAAGAGACTGTTTATATGATGAAAAATACACAGGAACTACACAAATTTGCTCAACTGAGGTCAGCGGTTAGATTCCCTGTGAAGATGCTTGTAGACAAAATTTTCTTCATCCTTGCATAAAAATCGCTTTGGGTAAAAGCTGCTAATAGTCATTGAAAAGCTGTTTTACTGCTAAAAGGATGATTTAGATGACTTTACACATCAGATAACACATTTTTGTACAGAAAAATACATGTAGGCACATTACTGTAAACATCTGTTTGTTTGTGAGTTACCGATAGATCGCAACTAGTTTTGAATCTGGAATGTACCTGTAAAAGCGTTCGACTGCATTTGGATGCTCTGATAAGCAATTTAAAGGTAAACCAAATGAGATGAAACTTAAAGGCATGGCACATCTTGGATGTAGAAATCAAAACATCATGCATTTTGATAAACATTTTCCATTTTATTAAATATAAAACTTTTGTCCCAGTTGTATTGGGGCTAACAGAGAACTGAAGTATGAAAACGCCCCAGAAAAGAACGCGAAAAAAAAAAGTAAAAAAAACAAAACAAGACTACTGTGGGAGATCAGTCCTCGTTTTAGAAGGCGAGGCGGCAATTTAGGCCAATTCCCTCTGTGGAGTGCATGGCTCAATCACACGAGAATGGCCTGTACTTAAATAACGAACAGGAGCAAACAAACTCTGATCAAATGAAACAAGAAAATAGATTGCTAAGTGGCTTGTTGTCGACATACGTTCATCGAGCCATGTAGAATAGAAATCTGGTCATCGGTACCGCCATCCTACAGTACAATTCATGTTTTCCTGCTCCACTACCTTGCATTCGGACATCCACACATGCACACATACACAAGCATGCTCGAACAAAAATCACCTACATCAACTGTGCAAAAAAGTCTTTGGTAATCAAAGCAATTCAAGATAGAGAGAGGAAAACGTAGAGGAACAAAAACACTATCCATGACTGAGATGGTTATACAATCTCTAATATACATAAGCCCGATATCGTACGAGACCGAACGTTCAATAAATTAGACAGTGGGAATGAGTTGGAAAGATCTACATCCAGCAGTTTCATTCACAGAAGTCAATAAAACATAAATCAAAATCATTGGAAACAAAACAGTGTTATTATGGATTCCCCCAGACAAATAAACTGGAAAAACAAACCGAAAGCCAAAAAAAAGGAGAAACTTTTGATCAATGGCCCTTAATTGTCACAATTAAGATTGTTATTTTATAGATCCCCTTTCCCAAGAATGAATCACTTGTTTGTAGCTCTCTGTAAACATTCACAAATAAACATTTACCAATTGCCAGACACCACATGTCCGTGTCCAAACTCCCTCTATGACTCTATCACGACGCATTTTCAGGCGAGGTACACAGCAGTCTGTATGAGAGGTGCCATAAATATAATGCTCAGTATTGGATTGGTAAAATAGATCTCCTTACGTCAACGTTCCTTACACTGCTAAAAAAAGATCCGAGTCTGAAGATGTCGCGCTGCTCCTGTACAGTTTACAAAACCAGTTCTTATGTCAAAATATATCCACAGAAGTCTTTTCTGTAAAAAATAAATAAGGTAGTTAAAAAACACCATAAAGAGGAAGACAGACGGGTGGGTGTGCACTTGCCGGGTCTATTCTGTCCTCACTGATTCGTTATTAGAGTTCGAGATCTTTCGGAAGCCGTGGTTGTTCTTTTCCAACCACAGCTCCGCGAGTTGCTGCGTGGAGCCGTGTGAGGATGCTTTGGATCCCAGGCACATTTTGTACTGCTTGGGATCGAGGTTTGGGTCGCAAACCACAGGGTGGTGGACGTGCACGATGCCGGTGTCCGTGCTGCGGAACAGCTTGATCCCGGACTGGACGAATTTGTTAAATAGGTCCACGTCCTCCAGTCCCCAGCCTTGGATGGAGACGTCAAACCCACCCGCTTTGACCAAGTCTCCTTTGTAGATGCAGACGATCCCGTAACCGTAGTGTCTCCACAAGCCTGTTTTGGATGTGAACACGTAGTGGTTGTCGCTGGGCACCTTGCCAGCGTAGACAACCTTAGGGTCGTACTGGCTGAAGATGATGGGAAAGTACGTCTGTTCCCCAAGTATGGTGTTCCCGCGACATCTGGTCAAGAAGTCGGGGGTAAACAGTAAGTCCACGTCACAGTAGAAGAGCAAGGAATCATTGGTAAAGTGGGCCGAGCCGACCTCCAGGGCCAGAGCACGGGAGAAGGGTCCAGAAACTGGTTGGATCTCCATGTCGGCTTTGGGATACTTCATGTGATACTCCCTCATGAGCTCGATTTGCTTAATGCGCTCCGTGTTGTTGTCCGTGCTGAAGAGCAGAATCAGCAACTTGACGTTCTGGTTGGGAATCAGGCAAATCTTCTCGAAGTTGGCCATGAAGCGTACGAAGATCTCGTAGCGTCCCGCCAGGGGCACCAGGATGTTGATCTTCTTCTCTTTGGGTTCGTGTTGTTCGACGCCTGCTTGGCTGCTCAGCTTGAACGGGACGAGCATCTTGAGAGAGTTGGACAGGAAGGACAGCGAGTCCGAGTCTTGGTTGATCCTAGCAGCCAGGACTCGGGCGTCCATCTCCTCGTCTTCCAAGAACTGGATCTTACTGAAGGTCTGTTGGAGATAGGCGTGCCTCCTTACGGGCACCGTCATGGTCTTCCCTTTGTGCTTCTTGTAGAGCAGCAGCAGATCCAGTACGTACTCGGCCCCGTACATGGGGTTGACCCTTCGGTATCCGTACTGGATCTCTTTGAAGTCGATGACTCTTCCTCGCGTCTTGGCGTTGGCGTTAATCATCTCCATAACCTGCATGATGATGTCGTCCAGCGCCATCTTCTGCGAGGAGTCGATGCCCCGACGCGGAGGCTGCCCGTCTGAGGATGAGAAAATGTACTTGCCCGTGAGGAACTCCCATTCTAGCACCTCCTCACGTTGGTGGGGATGAAAGCGCATGAAGGACGGAGGCACGCCCAGCTGGAGGTCTTCCTTGTGCACCTCGGTGTTGCTGTAGCGGCTCATCTGCACGATCTCGCGGTGGAGCTGGATGGTGCGGTGGCGCAGCTCCGCGATCTTGCGGCTCAACATGTAGCTGTGCAGGCGATACTGGTACGGCGGGTTCTTGTTGGGGTGAAGGGTTATGGCCCGGTGGATCTTGCTGTTGTGGAGGTCACGGATGTAGCCCTTCTTGTTTGGCTCGTAATTCTCATAGAACAGCTGCTGCATCTGAAAAAGAGAAAATGGGTATTGATGACTAGTTCAGACACAATAATGGCTTGACATCATAATGGCTGAACTGTGCAATAGATCATTATAAGCTTGGAAGCTAAAAACAAAATGGGCAGAAATTTTCCAATTAAAGAGCCAAACTTAAGACACAGGAGAAGGTTGGAAAGTGGCCCACAGACCAATCATGGGATCAAAAGCGATACCATGACATGGGTAAGATTACAGAACAAGGCCTATCTGAGGATTCTGGAAGGTGATACCATCACTAGCACAGAGTCACAAGACACGACTAACCCATTTCTATGCCAGCCCTGTAAAGTGGTTCGTACACGTACATACAAGGGCAAACTTACAAGAGCAACAAACAATTATTAAAAAAACAAAAATAAAAACAGCAATTTCTTCCAAAAAATAAATCAAATAAAAACAAAAATAAAATTAAATAACTAAATAAAAATATAATATAATTGTTTTAAAAAAAAATAAAAAAATGCAGTTACTGAAAACTACAGTGCTGAGTGGCCAATGTCCGATATATTATCACTAGTGGTTCAACGGATCACAAATCTCACGGTTCGGATCATATTACGGTTTTTGAGTCACGGATCGGATCGTTTTTCGGATCAGCAAGAAAAAAAATCTATGTAACTTTGCTTTCCATAAGTACGATACCACAGCAAAAACTCTTAGCCTAAGAAAGTTCAAACATTATTAAAGAGACAAGTGAACAGCCAGTAAAAATAAGAACAAAGGCTACACAAATTACAAGCATAGATAAATACAACAGAACAATGTTACAAATAAGGTCGGTAGTATTTAGATACAGAAATGTAATAATTAAGTGTAAAATAAAACTGCATAGTGTTCACTGTATAAATAAAAAAATAGATTCATCTTTGTCAAAAACGTGTTTTGTGGTTTGATGAGCATAATGACAGCAGCAGGTATTATTAGGCTGCTGCCCCTTTAAGACCTGATGCATGGATACAATATAGCCTAATGATACACATCCGATTTCTTTATCAGCTGTTCTCGTTCACTTAAGACACAACAGACTGTATTTGCCACAATGATTGTCGAGATCTGTATTTTGTCATAATTTTATGTGTATATGCGTCTGTTCAAAGGCAAGGAGTGAGTGAGATAGGAAAGATGGTTCAGTTCGGTGTTCGCGCGCAGTCAAACGCGCCTCTCTGCATGTGCGAGCTTCATGTTTGTGCGGCTGTGATAGAAAACAGCGCGCAAGTAACGAATCGAGTTCCATTTCGCCTTTTCTTTCGCTAGAATAGTTTAAAATCGCTGGTGTGTGTAAACACGTACAATTGATAAACTTTCATTCTATTATGGTTAAATTTTGCAATTAATCCGCGGATCACATGCGTGCCGAACCGTGGGGCTTGGTCCGTACGAATCACGGATCAACTACGATCCGTTTAACCACTAATTAGCACTCATAAGTCATAATATATCTAAAATGTCTAAAAATATCACTGTACTTAAAGTATGACTTGACATGACTAGTGATAATAATAGATCAGTTGATATTTGCCCATTTTGAGATAAATAACAATTGTATAAATGCTACTTTCATTTCATCTAGTCATAAGACCCGACTATCCCATTTCTAAGCCTGTCCTGTAAACTGGTTTGTAAAATAAAAAAGTATTACAAAAATAATTAAATAATGAATAAAAAAAATTGTTCTTACTGATAACTACAGTGATGGGTGTCATATCAGTCAGAAAAACTATTTTTTTTTAGCTAACTTAGTTGTTATTCTTGGCTGAATAACTCAAAATCCCTTTAAAATTAAATATGTACACAGTTTGGATTAAATGAAAGTATAGTAAAAATTTTTAATTAGCATGGTTTTGTGTTTTGCTTGGGTACCGAGAACCGTGGATTTTCACTGGTATTGGTACCGAATACTGAAATTTTGGTACCATGACAACACTAAAACTGACAGTCACCACTGATAAGCTACTACTAAATATTGTAGAAATTTAATTTGCTGTAAATTTGCTTTGCAACAATTTGCAATCTGAAAAGCGCTATACAAATAAACCTGAATTGAAAAAAATTTAATTGGGTATCCAGTATATCCTATAAGTCTGATATATTATCACTCCAAGTCTAAAAATATTGCTCTACCACTAGTCATGTCAAGTCATAATGTAAGTAATGATAGATCAGTTGATATTTTTCCATTCTGAAATTAACAAGTGCTACTTTCCTGCCATCTGTTGATGCCATTACATTATACTGAGTATATTGTGTCTTAAAGGCATAAAGCTGGCATTAATGACACCACAAAGACAACAACTCAGAACCAGTTACATTCTCAGATACAATATCCTACAAGCATGTCGAATCATTTGTGGACCAAGTAATAACCTGCAATCATTGAAGGCAAAACTGCAGCTCTGCTGGCTCTGGCTGAAAGGGTAATAAGGGTGTGAGAGGAACATGGTGCCAATAAGCAGGTTAGATTGACCTGAGAAAGCCTGAGAATGCTTCTCAGCAGCAGTCAGGATTGTGGGAACACTTCATTATTAGCCAGCCTGTAATTATCCCCACTCTGGGTCACTTCTTTATTCTTAAGGCACTTTATGACTCACTATAAAAATTCTATGATGGCCATTGATGTGATGAGGCCGTTCATTAACGTTTGGAGTTAAATACCACCGAGTGGCATCTACGAATAGAAGCAGAATTAGAGAAGTAAAACTATGAGAGTCCTCACATGCCAAGACGAGGCGCATCAGTGTTAACGAAATTACAAGAGCATCTCTCTGCCCCAAAGCAACTACTTACATTTAGTCTTTAAGCAGAAACTCTCAACCAAAACCACTCAGAGCACATCTTTATTACAGAGGTTTCCCAAGCCTTTTGACCAACGAATTTCCATAACTTTCCCACTTTAATTACTGGATAATTGAAGCATGTGAATACAGGATAAGATTGCACTCTCAAAGAGCAAGTTAAAGCCAAGAAAAAAGCAATTCTCTATAGAAATGTCCATGATTTTCAAATCTGACTCACAGAAATGACTTCTCCAAAGCTACATTTTTTTAAATTCACAGATATTTCCAGGTTTTTCATGACTGTGGGTCCCTTCAGCAAGTAGGAAATATACAGAAACAGAAATTGAAGTTGTCAAACACTAAATTCTAAATTAAATATAGATGAATCCTTAAAGCTACAAAAGTTCTTTTTTCCTCTTTTTTTTTTCTTTGTCCTTTGATTAATAGACATCACAGCAGCTGGTTATTAGGTTATTTTGGCCGTTATTTCTTTAAGAGCTGCCGCTGCAGAACGTGACGCGGATCTGACAAGCATCATATTTTCTCTCAACTCCTTTTACCTTTTCTGACCCACTTCAGGTCTTAAAGTCTCTATTAATGAGCTGACGAGTTAAATCGGGTGTGTTAGATGGACCAAGTAATAACCTGCAATCATTGAAGGCAAAACTGCAGCTCTGCTGGCTCTGGCTGAAAGGGTAATAAGGGTGTGAGAGGAACATGGTGCCAATAAGCAGGTTAGATTGACCTGAGAAAGCCTGAGAATGCTTCTCAGCAGCAGTCAGGATTGTGGGAACACTTCATTATTAGCCAGCCTGTAATTATCCCCACTCTGGGTCACTTCTTTATTCTTAAGGCACTTTATGACTCACTATAAAAATTCTATGATGGCCATTGATGTGATGAGGCCGTTCATTAACGTTTGGAGTTAAATACCACCGAGTGGCATCTACGAATAGAAGCAGAATTAGAGAAGTAAAACTATGAGAGTCCTCACATGCCAAGACGAGGCGCATCAGTGTTAACGAAATTACAAGAGCATCTCTCTGCCCCAAAGCAACTACTTACATTTAGTCTTTAAGCAGAAACTCTCAACCAAAACCACTCAGAGCACATCTTTATTACAGAGGTTTCCCAAGCCTTTTGACCAACGAATTTCCATAACTTTCCCACTTTAATTACTGGATAATTGAAGCATGTGAATACAGGATAAGATTGCACTCTCAAAGAGCAAGTTAAAGCCAAGAAAAAAGCAATTCTCTATAGAAATGTCCATGATTTTCAAATCTGACTCACAGAAATGACTTCTCCAAAGCTACATTTTTTTAAATTCACAGATATTTCCAGGTTTTTCATGACTGTGGGTTATAAAAAGGTATTATAGGTACTTACCGGTGTTACAGGGTATATAAGGTGTTTTGAGTGGGTTTTAATAAATAAAAAAAATAGTGTGTGGCCAGCAAATAAACATTGTATTTTTTATTTCAAGGCCGCTTTAATTGTCTTTTTGGTAACTTCATGACTTAACCTACCACGTCATTGCATGCAAGTAGTTTATTTCGGGCTTTGATATGAAAGGATACAGGCTACAGCGCGCGCCGGCGCCTTTGTGCGTGCAACTGAAGAGCACGCGCTGCGAGCACAGTACCGAAGTGAAGTGGAGCAAGCGTCTGAAACGCCTCCCGTTCTCAGTCGTTCTGCGACTGAATAAATGCACTTCTTGTCAAGAGAAAAAGTGACAGAAGCAGCAGTTGTGAGTGGGGTGGCCAACCCTAGCCCCGCCCCGCCCCGCGTTAATTATTTTTAACGCGTTAAACTGAACAAATTAATCGCCTGCGTTTTGACACCACTAATATATATATGAGATTGCACTCACAAAGAGCACAAAGAGCAAAAAAAAAAAATACCGTCATGTACCATGAAACCGGTATAATTTTGAAAAATACCGTGATATACATCTTTGGTCATACCGCCCAGCACTAACTGTATAGCTAATAAATAATATAAATAAACCAATCTATACATTTAACTATATATAAAAAAATATTTCATACATAATACAATAGCATTACATATCATATGTCATCACTGTTTCTATCTATCTATTGAAAATCAATATTTAAATTTTTTATTTTCTAATACATTATTATATACACTATATAATAATACGCTCTGTCATCATACTGGAAAATGCATGTTCACATGAATTTGAAATTTGACTCTCAGAAATGACTCTTCCAGACCTAATTTTTTTAATTCCCAGATATTTCTATTGGTTTTTCATAACTGTGGGCTATAAATAAGGGTATTATAGGTGCTTGAGTTTGCCATGCAGTGTAAGACTTTTTAAGCTACACACCACCAGTTAGGTCATGAGATGGATTTACTCATTTTCCCCACAATGCTCTAGAAAGTGTTTCCCATCTGCAGCTCTGCGTACGGCAGTTGACACAAATGAAAACATTTAGACTGCGCTGACATTCAGACAGCAGACGTGTCCATTTAATGGAGGATGCCAGAGAAATCAACTCAAGCTGCAATCGCGCCGTCACACAACATCCTCAAGCCTAAACAAATACATTACAACAAGACACAATCACTTCATTCATTCCCACAGATAAATGCACACGGCCGTATGACAGCATCAGTCTGCTTTCTGTCAGGACTCGACACGTTTCCATTACAGCTAACAGGAAGCTCAAGCGAGACGGTACAAATGAGAAAACCTTAAAGGAAGTTAACAGCTCATCCAAAAGACTGAAATTCTGTCATCATTCACTCGCACTCATGGGAATAGTTCCTGTAAACCACGAGAAAATGCTCTTCATGTGAGAACAATAATAATCATTCAAGCTATACAACATCCAATAAATAAATCTATCTATCATTAAAAAAATATGTTAGTATTTTATTTTATAATACAATAAATATAATTAAATTTATTAATGTCAAATTAGACAATGCTGAAATTAAATAAACACATTTTACACAATATTTACTCAATATTATAATATTATTTATTCAATATAAAATATTTTTAGAGAATATTTAAAATTTCCAATAAATAAATTTGGAATTGACACTTGGGGAATGAACATTTGTATTAATTGGCCTTAGCCATGCACAGTTAATTCTATTTTTCCTATAATTTATGCACCATTTAAAAAAAAACTATATTTTATTATTTTATTTGATATTTAAAAATATAATAAAATTTATTAATGCTAAATGAGATACTGCTGAAATTACACACAAATTACATATTATTTAAATAAACACAATTACATAATATTTACCCAACAATATTTACTCAATATTATATGTTTTATTTATTAGCATATTTATAATTTACAAAAAAATAAATAAATTGAAAATAGAAATTTTGGAAGAGGAATGAACATTTAATGGCCATGAGCCATGCTCAATTAATTCTAGTAATTCTATAATCTGTCTACCATAAAAACAAAAAAACATTTTGATAATTTATATATAATAAAATAAATATAATTCAATTTATTAATGCCAAATGAGACAATGCTGAAATTATGTAAACTCTATTTACACAATATTTACTCATTATAATAATAATATTTATTCAGTATAATAATTTTTTTCGAGAATATTTTAAATGTCCTCGTCACCCGTACCTTTTCTGAGCTCGTTTGACTCGCGCCTGGTGCTGAGGTGAAGTTGGAGTTGGAGTGTCTAATAAGTCTCCCGTTTGATGAGGTCGTAAAGATGTTCTGCTTCTAAATAAATGCAATTCTTGTCAAGAAAAAAAAGAGACCGAAGCAGCAGTTGTGAGTGGGGTGCCCGACCCTAGCTCCGCTCCTGCGTTAATTGCATTAAATATTTTTAACACGTTAAACTGACATTTTTTTTAGCAGTTAATATAATCTGAGAATGATTATTAGCTGATGGCAATAAACAAAGTCCATGTATCGGCCTGCTCTATACTGTAAACCAAATCACTGAATTACATTTACCAAATGAGACCCTGTCATGTGACACACACTGAAAGCAGTCATTCTTAGCTTGAATTGTTGACAAACAGCAAGAGAAAAATACATTAACAGTGCACAAAAACAGAGCGAGTCCTAATGTGACACGCAGACGACGGGATCAGTGTAAAGCAGTGCATCTAAACAGAAGAATGTTTGACTTCTCCTGCAGAAGGTTAATGCGCTCAGTTTCCCTTCAAACACAGCGGGAGATTAGCTTGGCATGGGAGCCCATGTTAAAGTCAACATGTAGTCATAATTGACCCATTTACACTCCTAATGAATCGTTTAATTGAACATCCTGTTAGTCAAATGTGCTGTGAATGCTGAACATTTCCCATCTCTTATTCTTTAAAAGAACTGATTGATTGTGACGTACAGTTGATTCTCATGACTTCTTCTCTGTTATGACGGTGTTGGATTTGTTTGGGATGGCAATTAGTGTGGGAATGAAGGGCGAGTGAAATCTGACATGGAGAAGCACATCCCGCCGCTGGAGCACGTGATGCAAGATTACAGCTCAGATTCAATCCATCCACAGCTCCGATAACAGAGTAATGCAACACGCCACGCTTGACTTGCTGGTTTCACATTGCAGCTGGTGAGATAATGTGACTTATTTCTCCGTTTCTAACATGTCAAGGCCAAACTGCAGTAAAGGAGTGATCTGCTAATAAGCTGCTTCATCGTTTAAAGTCACATAAGGCCCAATTCATGCACATTCACTGTTCATTTGGCTTGTTTACGAGTAAACATGTTTTCAATATCCTTAAAAGAAGATTACTGTAGTGCATAAGGTATTAAAACTAATTTTCAATTAGACACTATTAATCTCTAAGCAGAAAACACAGAAACAACTTTGATAAATCATTATACCAACTGCTATATACATATGCAAATGTGCATTTTAAGATGCATGCATCGTCTGATAACTGTACCTGTTTAGCCAATTAACAGAAGTGTTCCAATACCAAAAAATATGAACAGCCTTGTCATTAAATTAAAACCTATTGGCTGTTTTCAAATAGTATGTGGTGAATTACGGTAGTAATAAATATTGCATCAGATAATGTATTATTTGCATTCAGCAATTTGTATGCATTATATGATTTATATAATATTTTATATTCGCTTTAAATATTCTTATTGTGAATTTGGAGTAAATATTGCATTAATTAAGGGTTCATCTGCATTCAGTAATTTTGCATGCATCATAAGATTTAGATAAAAATTTATGTGATTTTGTAAAATGCAAAAATAAAAATAATGTAAAAAAAAAACTTTTTTTACAATGCAAAATAAATAACTAAATGTAATTATACCTATGAAATAGTAAATAACAATATATTCCTACTATTAAAATAATAATAAATTAAGATCATTGCAATAACTAATAAACAAATAAAATTTAATTGTACCCATGAAATTATAAATGACAGCAAATTTCTATTAAAATACTAGAAATTTGATTAAAATGTGTAATTAATAAACTAAAATGTAATCATGCCTGTGAAATACTGAATGACACTAAATTTGTATTATTCAAATATATATTAAAATAAATAATTTATTAACTAAATACAAATATAAATAAAAAATATATAAATAAAATAAAATGTAATCATACCTCGAAAATACTAAACACAATATTTTTTCAATTTTAAATAGAGAAAAACATTCTTCAACAAGTCGACAAAAAATCTTCATAAGAGCGTGATTTAATGTGTGCCGTTTCTTTACTACACAAAAACCAAAATGTAATCGTACATACAAAATACATTAATATCATCTAAAACAAAGCGAAGAGGGAAGATGCACTTAATTCGAGTCAGACTTAAAACCTCTCAATTTTGAAAACTTAATCTAATAACATGAATGTTTTGTTTATTTCTGTTTTTGACCTGTTTTGCATATTAATATCATAGCTTCAGTGAAGTAAAGGGCCGGGCAGTGACGTGATGTGATTAATCAGCGTTTTAAACCTGTCAGAGCGAGAGAGACCACACTAAGATTTCTCTGCTGATGAATAAGCAGCATCACAGCTCAGCCTGAATCAAAGTCATACATGTGTGACTCGTTCCCTACAGATCACAGACTGAGAATTAAAAAACCGTCCATTTGTGCTGGAACATTTGCCAGAGTTCTTAACTCAAAGGACTGCGAAGTAAAACAACGGTAATTCTTTCCACTATTTAATGGGAAGCGATTCCTCCTGATGTTAAACATGTGTCAGGGCTGATTTGATAGCCGAGCTCTTCACACTGCTGGTGAGCATCAAAAACAGATGGAGCCGTTCTCTCAAATATCTCAGGCATGATGGCGCAGGACTGGACTGAAACAATATTTGTTTACAAATGCATTGCATTCAAATCTGCCCTTGTCAGAAAAGATACTGCAGATACAACGCATTTCAAGTTTGAAAAATGAGTCAAATCGAAATAATGTTCAGATATGAGAAAGACAGAAGAACATGCATGGTGGTTAAAGGGAGGGTAACACTAAGTAGGACTGTTTTCCAATGCCACCCAATTATAAAAACCTTAATTAAGTAGTTAAATATTCAATAATGGAAGGACTTTTTCCAATCAGCTTTGATTTTTGCATTATATATTTAAACATATCTAAATTGTAATGTAATCATTGTTAAAGCTTCTTTCTGACTTTGCAATTTCCAAAAAAGATATCATAAGAAACTAAGGCAAGCAGCCATAAACTTGTAGTACAACAATTACCTGCCATTTAATGAAAAAAATGCTTTTTGTAAATAAAAATAAAAATAAAAATAAATAAATTGTAATGTTACCTGTGAAATACTAATGATTAAATCAGTATAAATTATAAAACTATAATTAATAATTATAATACTAATTATTAATAATTTCTGTTATTAAAATAATAATTAAAAAAGAAAAACAATCATACATATAAAAAACTATTAATTTAAAAAGGGAAAATATTTGAGCTGTTTAACGTTTAAAAAGCAATAAACAAAAAAAACTAACAATAAAAACAAAATGTAATCATACAAAATACATTATCATCTAAAGCAAACTGAAGAGGGAAGATACACTTAATTTGAGAAGTCAAACCTCTCGCATTTCTAACAATATTAGGGTTTTATTCCTAATATAACTCTATTATACCCTAACATAATAAAATTGTCTCAGAGCAGTTCAGCTGCTTGTTTTCTCTTGACGCTCTCGTCTCACTTCAGCGAGTTGGGTTGCAGGCTGCTTGCGAGAGGACGTGAATAATGGTGATTTCACCGCTGCTGTCACTGTATGATGAACGTCTCTGGTCTGGGCCTGAACTGGCACGCTTTCTCTCGCTGCATGAAAACACTTCAGCGTGCCACATTCAAAATCAGCATTACGCAACACTCACAATGACGCAGATGAAGCTGCTTCCTCTGCATCACTGTGAAAAAGCCTTGTTGACTGAGAACAAGAAACGTCCTTGAAGCAGAATGAGAGCGTGTGAGTGAGGAATGAAAGCGTGAGGATGTGCCAAAGCATGGCCCGTCTGCTTCTGGAGGTCATCGGGTCCATCAACAGAAAAGATGACCAGAAAGTGATGAGGTCACAAAAACATCATCATGCAAATTACGTAATGGCACAAACACTCAACAATACCGAATGCTATTTGCATGATGCAAATAACCCTTTTTTATATATATAATTTGATGAATTTCTGCTGACGTGATTTATATAAAAAAAAAAAGTATCCATCCCTTTTAAACAAAATTCTGCTTATCAAATGCTTTCCACGGGAAGTGCAACACTAATTTTACTCATTATTAAAGTAAATAGCACTGGTTTTCATATATATATATATAATGATTTCCGTAATGTGGAAAACGGAGACAAAAATCACGGAATCCAGTCAAAACAAATGGAATTTACAAATTTAGGTGGAATTATACATTTTTTTAAATGATTTTTTTTAAAGGAATTTCACAATTTTTCCTCCATGTATGAATTTTAACAGCACATTTGCCAAAAAGGAAATTGCATTTTAAAAGATTAATACATTTCTGAAAAAATTAAACATTTCAAAGGACCATATTATTGTAAAAATTGAAATAAATTATTAAATTGCTAAATTTGTGTGAATTTAGGGAAAAAATTGGGCCCTAAAAATGCATTTTTTGTTAAACTTTAATTATTTGCTGTTAAATTGTATTAGATTTATGATTTCAATTCATTAGATATGCTTTTTATTACTAAATTTGAATGTTTCCATTAAAACAGAATTAAAAAAAACATTTAGGAAAAATTAAAATAATTTAGGAAAAATGAAAATGGAATTTGGGAAAAATAAAATGACTGTCACTTTTAATAAATTGTTGTGTATTTATTAATACAATTTTATTCAATCATTAAAATGGAATTCAGAAAAATAATTACAAGTAAGTCCCAATCTATCCACTATCTTAATATGTTTACACTGAAAAAATTGATGAGTTAACTCTAATAAATGACTACTTACTTAAATTCAAAAAGTATATTAAATAAATGGAAATATCAACATTTTAGCCATTTATTTTAATGCTAAAGTCATCCATAATCTGTTCCTTGTCCCTTGTACACAATTCGTTCACCTCAAACGTCCCACAGTAACCAAACATCAAGAGTTTTAATAAAAAGCCAACGATTTGTCCATCAATGCCTGCGGATCGGATCATTCCGGCCAATAATCGCCCCATTGAGGGGCGGTGGGGGTCCGTCACAAAGGACGCTCTCAGCAGGTAATGAAGGGTGAGCGGAGGTGGACGCTTCTGTCACTGCCCTCTTTATTGAATCGATTCATGGAGCTTGACACAGATTTTCAGCTCTGATAATTGACGGCCGCATCCAGCACCTGTCAGCTGAGCGGCTTCATGCAGAGAAGAGAGAGCGCCGGAGCGGGACGCTAATAGCTATGGATTCTGGGAGCCCAGGCAGCCGGTCAAGGTCTCCTCATTAACATCTGCTGAGGCATTCAGAGACCAATCAAATCTGAGACTTTAGCGCTGTCTCTGACCTCCCTCCACCGCTGCGGGTAAAGCGGCCTCACGACAAAGACAACCCTGGGAAACATCATGGGACATCAAAAGATGCCAAAAGAGGTTCTTTACTATGCAAAACAAAACAAAAGAAAAAGAAACAAAACCTGGCATACTAAATGTTACTAAGGGTGTATTCACACCAGGAAAGTCCGCTAGTTCACTTGGTTTGGTCCGGACCACACACAATGTTGATTTTTTTTGTTTGGTGCGGTTCGCTTTCACACTGCCCTTTTTGCAAGTGAACCAGAAATTGTAAACAAAACCACACGTGTGCTAAGGTCATCCATTCACTGGACAGAAATTCTCAAGCAGGGAAAAACAGGAAGTGCAAAACAGGCTAATCATGGAGAACTTTCGTAGTGCAATTTTTATTCTTTTACTGATTTGGTGTTATCAGATACTAACGCAATATGAAGAAACTTATGAGCATCATATGAGACAATGTCGTACGATGTAAGTACGACTTGCCAAAAATAAAATCTATAGGTAAAATACTTAAAGCATATCACAATGTTAGTTTAAACATTTAACCTATATAAATGTGCGCTCGTTTGAGCGGAGAGTGGAAGCTGAAGCGCGCTTCAGGACATCAGTGGAAACAAATTAAATACGCCATCATTTTTGCTCATACAGGTAAGAATAATACATCGTTAGGAACTGTAAAGGGTCTATTTTTATTTGTGTGCACTCACAATATCAACAAAACGTTGTGCTTTTGTAAAATAAAGAAAACAAATAGGATGCGTTTGCCGCCTCGGTGTTGAACAGGAGCACTTCACAAAAATGAACCGATAGCAAATATTTTCCTTACAGACATGATGAATATATCTATAGAAAGCTTTAAATGACCACAAAACGAAATAATTCAAATCCAAAAAAAAACAAACTCTTTCATTATGTAATCCATAAAGATGCATTTCTTTTCGCGTCCATGATGAGATGGCGAGTCAGGATCATCAATTTCATCTTTGCGGCACTGACTCCGAAAACACTAGTTAATTAATAAATAATTAAAAAATCTCCTTACTAGTTTCCCCCAACATATTCATGGTAACTTTTGCAGCAAGCTTTAGCCTATTTAGCGCGCTCACGTCACGTTTCTGTGTGCCAAGGTCACAAAAACTCATCATTTGCATGCATTTTTAAGCATTGTGGTTTAAAAACAAGTGATTTAAGCCATTGAAACGCAAACAACAACACTTGTGCGAGCTGTATGTTTCTGAGCGGGATTTCTGCAATTGGGTCGGATCGAGGTCGGGTCATATTCACACCTTAAACGAACCGTACCAGAGTTCGTTTGGAAGCGGACCGAGA
>NW_015642065.1:398287-399225 GCF_001515625.1 Sinocyclocheilus rhinocerous | reverse complement strand
CTTTCGTAGTGCAATTTTTATTCTTTTACTGATTTGGTGTTATCAGATACTAACGCAATATGAAGAAACTTATGAGCATCATATGAGACAATGTCGTACGATGTAAGTACGACTTGCCAAAAATAAAATCTATAGGTAAAATACTTAAAGCATATCACAATGTTAGTTTAAACATTTAACCTATATAAATGTGCGCTCGTTTGAGCGGAGAGTGGAAGCTGAAGCGCGCTTCAGGACGTGGGTGGAAACAAATTAAATACGCCATCATTTTTGCTCATACAGGTAAGAATAATACATCGTTAGGAACTGTAAAGGGTCTATTTTTATTTGTGTGCACTCACAATATCAACAAAACGTTGTGCTTTTGTAAAATAAAGAAAACAAATAGGATGCGTTTGCCGCCTCGGTGTTGAACAGGAGCACTTCACAAAAATGAACCGATAGCAAATATTTTCCTTACAGACATGATGAATATATCTATAGAAAGCTTTAAATGACCACAAAACGAAATAATTCAAATCCAAAAAAAAACAAACTCTTTCATTATGTAATCCATAAAGATGCATTTCTTTTCGCGTCCATGATGAGATGGCGAGTCAGGATCATCAATTTCATCTTTGCGGCACTGACTCCGAAAACACTAGTTAATTAATAAATAATTAAAAAATCTCCTTACTAGTTTCCCCCAACATATTCATGGTAACTTTTGCAGCAAGCTTTAGCCTATTTAGCGCGCTCACGTCACGTTTCTGTGTGCCAAGGTCACAAAAACTCATCATTTGCATGCATTTTTAAGCATTGTGGTTTAAAAACAAGTGATTTAAGCCATTGAAACGCAAACAACAGCACTATATGCGCGAGCTGTATGTTTCTGAGCGCAATTTCTGCAATTGGGTCGGATCGAGGTCGGGTCATATTCACACCTTAAACGAACCGTA
>NW_015642065.1:375769-391019 GCF_001515625.1 Sinocyclocheilus rhinocerous | reverse complement strand
TATATATATATATATATATATATATTTGCACCTGAGAATACTAAAATACAAAATAACATACTAAATTTCTATTATTAAAATAATAAGAAAATAAACAAATCAATAAATGAAGTAAACAAATATTAGTAAAGTAAATAAAATATGATTGTACCTATTAAATAATAAACAACAGTAAATTTTTATTTAAAAAAATAAAAAAAGAATCTGGAGCTGAACTCTGAAAAGCATCATGGGATGTCAAAAGATGTTTTCAGGAAGTTCAAAACACTGAGCAACTTCTACCTAAGTTCAAGCATCTTTCATCAAAATCTGATTTATTTAATACTGATCTATTCTACTGTAATCAAAACAGAGCATGTAGATGCATAAGTGCACGTGAATAAAGGACAAAGATGAAATCAGTCATCGGCCGTCATATGAAAGCAGCTCTCATCACCCTCATAACTGTTCTGATGACAGGAATACAAGACAAGTGTTTTTTCATAGTAATTTCTATTTACAAGCTACAAGAAAAGGTCCTTCTCTTCCCAGAAACGTTGCATGACTTATCACTGATCAGAACGAATCACGTAAAACATAAAATAGCTCAATAAAAGATCATAAAGTTGCCAGTTTATGGCATACAAATATTGTATACTGATCAACTAAGATCAAGGGCAGTCAGTTTTATCTTAAAATCTCTGAATGTGGCTCATCTTATCAGAATTTAGAGTCAGAAATATTATAAAACACTTTAAAATTGTCTTTTGTTTTTAACTGAAGCGTTACCAATCTGTTTTCTTACCGATGCCAGTTTTGTCACTAATTAGTTATGAATAATCTTTTTTGTTTGTTTGTTTGTGTACACATCCAGCATAATTTTTTACAAATCAGCTGATGTCGATGTTTACATTTTAATGCTTTATAAGCCGATTCCGATAACGTTCCGATAATATCGTGCATGCCTAATATAAACCTTTTTCCCCATTGAATTTCCAGCATAACAATCTACTCATACGGTGACTTGAGACTACAGTCATACTAGCTACATCTATTGTATTTAGGAGAAAAAATTGTAAAAAAAATTATGTGACGCATGTTTCAATTCCATTTAATTAACTGGATTATCAGAAAATATGCATTACAAGTTGATTATTTCGTATATAAACCTTTTTCCCCCCCAATTGAATTTCCAGCACAAATAACCAAAACTACTCCGCCGTGATGTAAGGCTTTATTCATACCATCTAAATCTATTATATTCAGTATTTCTTGCCACCACTTTCTCACAAACAGGTTTCAATGTTTACATCTTGCTAGAATCCAGACAACGTGAAGCCAATGTCTTTGTGAAACACTCCTGACATTAAAACGGGCCAGATTGCTGTTGGACGGATAGGAAAACAAATCAATCAAACCCTTATCTTGTTCCACGGCGCTTATCTAGAGAATTCAGTGAATATAATACAATCAGAGGAGATAAGAGAGAGCGCTGAGAAGAGCCTCCTGAAGAGCTTGAGCCTGCAGACGCATGACACGCTGCACACTGGCATCTCTAGAGCAGTCACACACACACACTGCACGCACACACGCACGCATGGAAACTATTACAGCTGTCGGGTAAAGTGCAGCCTGGGCCGATTCAGAGCAGTCGGCCTGAGATTCCTGTTAAACACACTGATAAAGTCTGGCACTGTATCCTGTTCAGATAGGAAACCCAAACAGAGCATAATGATGACCAAACATTATCCCCAACCCAAAAAAAGTTTGCTATCTGAGAGTTTTCACACTTGGTTTAATTGCTTTGGTCTCCTTTTACAGCAACAGCGTGAGTATTACAGCAGATGTTTACTAATAGAGATACTGACTCAAGTCTCAAACGGACTCCTGACCACACTAAAGTTGTAGTGTGAAAATAACCTAGTACAGCAATATATAAGAAATTAAACTTCAGAATGATTAATAGACCAATACATTGTTTCCCATAATGTAAGAACATTTTTTCATTCATTTTCAGTGAACAGATTACAGTATATATACACACTACAAGATGTTTTTACTATAAGCAAATAAATAAATGAATGAATAAAATGTTACCTATGAAATACTAAATAACATACAAAATGTATATTATTAAAATAATACTAAATAAAATAAATTAAGAAAAACAAAAGTAAACACGTGTTAGAGTACTGATGAAACAGTCAATAAAAGTAAATTTATATTAATAAAT
This sequence comes from Sinocyclocheilus rhinocerous, assembly GCF_001515625.1. Taxonomy (NCBI): domain Eukaryota; kingdom Metazoa; phylum Chordata; class Actinopteri; order Cypriniformes; family Cyprinidae; genus Sinocyclocheilus; species Sinocyclocheilus rhinocerous. The sequence goes on along the minus strand of NW_015642065.1, from coordinate 388,807 downwards.
AAAAAATAAATGAAATAACCTGGAGCTGGGAGACATCATTTATTTTACTATACAAAATAAATAAAAATAACAATAAATAAATATAATTGCACCAATGAAATACTAAACGTAAGAAATTTCTATGACTAAATTAATAAGTAAAATAAGTAACAAAGTAGATAAATAAAAATAAAAAAAGTAGATAAATAAATAGTATCATACTAAATAACAAATAGTAAGTAACAGTAAATTTCTATTAAAATAACAAATAAAATAAATTATATTATAGTATGTGTGTGTGTTGGGGTCAATAAGATTTTTTTAATGTTTCTGAAAGAAGTCTCTTATACTCAAGGCTGCATATAGAGTAAAAGCAGTAATATTGTGAAATATACTTGCAATTTCAAATAACCGTTTTTTATTTTAATAAGTTAAAAATGTAATTTATTCCTGTGATCAAAGCTGAATTTTCAGCATCATTACTCCAGTCTTCAGTGTCACATGATCCTTCAGAAATCATTCTAATATGCTGATTTGATACTCAAGAAACATTATCTGATTAATAATGTTAATAACAGTTTTTGCCATCACGTTTGATCAATTTAATGAATCCTTGCTGAATAAAAGTAATCATTTCTTTATAAAAAAAATTAAATAAAAAAAAAAAAACTTACTGACCCCAAACTTTACAGTATATATATATATATATATATATATACACACACATTTTTTTTTTTGCTTTGTAACAGTTACATAATAAAAATTAAGCACATTTTCCTCTATTACCATTACCACAAAAAAGTACAAAACTGCTTTCATACCAAATCAAACTGTGACAAACAAACCTACTCAGGTCCGTATCAGAGCTTCCTGAATCTGCTCTGTACTGTGAGGACGGTCTATGTTACGGCCTGCTAAAGTGGTGATGTTAAACCATCATTACTGGCAAGGGCTGTCTTGACGTCTAGTCGCATCGGGCCACTTAAACTCAAGACCTCATCTATTCAGTCGCAGACCCAAGCGTCTCTGTTCAATTGTCCTCAGCATTACTTTATTATGGAGGCTTTTCATTCTGCGCTCAGTGAAATTGCGTCTGCAGCGACAGTACTATTCCAATCCAATTCCAAATTACTATAATACAAAGAAAGCTACCATCCCGTCTGCTGATAGAATGTATACTTAGGTTGTCCTTTTTGTTTTTGGGTAATTGAGTTACAAAGCTCTTCAATTTGTAATAACAAGGCCTGTCCCTCTGTGGGATGGTGCAGTAAGCCACACCCCTAGAAAGTCAGATTTCCATCGCTGGCAGTCGCAGAACGAACAGTAAATCTAATAGACTGCGGGAGTAAAGGGAGATGACATTAAAAATAAGAAAAAGCACAACTTTGGAAAATCTGACTTATGAATAGAGGAAATTCCATATCAACAACACGTGGATAGGATTGAACCGCAAAGTAGGACAGGAAGTAGAGGGAGAAGAGGGGCTACATGCTTTGTGGTGGCCAACATTGTCCAAAAACTCAAGTCTTTAATTAGAAAATGAATAAAGAAAATAAACTCGTGCCTGATGTGGATTTCAAAACGGCAGCGTATAAATCAGGCCAGATTCAGATCAAAACAAAAGAAAGCAAAACAGCAGAGAAAATGGTTTATGATGGCTTCAAAATATAAATGAAAGGTTTTTTTTGTTGCTGTTATTTACTTTGCATTTTTATCAATTAAAGAAGATATTACATTATTTTTAATTATTCTATTTTAATGATGAAATAAAAAAGAAAAAAATATATATTTTTCTATAAATTAAATACTTATTTTAATAGAGACTTTAAGACCTGAAGTGGGTCAGAAAAGGTAAAAGGAGTTGAGAGAAAATATGATGCTTGTCAGATCCGCGTCACGTTCAGCTTGATAACTTCAATTTCAATTTCTGTATATTTCTGCTGAAGGGCACAGGTAAATATGACATTTATTATAATGGGTTTATGTGAAGATTGTTTTAAGTTCACATAAATTAGAAGTTATTTTTTAAAGTCTAATAAATGTTAAAATTGATAGCTCTCAATTATACTGTAATATTGAATGGCTATAGTCAATGGTTAAATATTGGGGGGGGGGTTAAATCAGTATTGCCATCATTGATACTGGCCTTAAGTAATAAAAAAAGATGCCATTAAACAAATATTTAAAAATATACTGTCTTTATGTTGTTTGTACATTCTTTTGAATATTGAATGTGAAATTATTGCAATATAAAAGAAATGTATTTAACTAGAGGGTTAATAAAGAAAAAGTTACTTGAATCATGTTGTAGTTACATTTTCAAGTTGACTAGTTAAAAATCGTAAAAATCGAGAATCGGGCAAACGTTCTGAAAAAAAAATCTAGATTTGATTTTTTTTGACATATCGCCCAGCCCTACTCTGAACTATTTCAATTTAAATGACAACCACTAATAGCGTGGCATAAATGTGACACATTTATGAGGAGAAAAACAATATTAAATAAGAGAAAAAAATGTGTGAAATTATTGGGAACTGATACCAGGTTGGAAGCAGGAGTTTGAAGGGAATGAGAGACCGTGTGTGAAAAGACCAGAAACATGCATAAAGAAAGTACAGTATACTGAATAATACCCATCAAGTTTTGATATCATGTTGAATTTAAATGGGCTATAAAATTTCAGCATACAAATTTTGGTGCAGGTATGTTTGAGAGAAACCTCTCTATTGAAGCCATCCTAAGACAGTGAAGTGCTGAGGAGTGCTCTCTGAAAGCATGAAGCAGCAGCTCTTCAGAAGTCTCAGCACATCTGAAAGCCCAGAGGCTTCAAGAAAAGCGCTCGTGCTGCTGCTGCATAGCAGACACGCATCTCAGTGTCTCATCTTTGATATCTCTATTTGAAGTGGCTTCCATCCATATGTTAAGAAGCATATGCTAGTGACAAAGCAACTCGGCTATGCCAGTTCAAAAACCAAAGAGCACATATACATACAAATAACCATCAATATGCAGAAACAATGTACAATTATCCATCATACAAACCCTGACATGAAGAACAAGGGTCTTGTATCACCCTGAAGTGATATTTTCAGCGATAATGACCAGATGATTGCACATTTTCACATTTATTACATGGCAACTTAATAAATAAATAAATGCATGGACATGAAATATTGATTTGAGTAGAAATTGAAACACTGGCAACAGTCAATTACACAGTTAAGTGGTTAAATCAGCTGTGTAATATTCATAAATCTAATTGTTCCAGCTCTAAAATGTGATCGGATGAGCCACGTTTAAAGCTTCCACGCTCAAACGATCAAAGCACTTCTACATGTCTTTGGTTAAAGGAATAGCTCACCTAAAAATTAACATTTGCAGTTTGGACTCATTCTGACGGCACCCATTCACTGCAGAGAATCCATTGCTGAGCAAGTGATGCTACATTTCTCCAAATCTGATGAAGAAACCAACTCATCTACATCTTTAATGGCCTGAGGGTGAGTCAATTTTCAGCAAATTTTCAACTATTTCTTTAATGAATTCACATTGCTGTTGCTGCTGTTTAATAAAAGCAATGCGCCACAGGAGGCGACGCATTACAGCCGTTTTACTGCCCAACTCGCCCTCAGCCATGGTAAAACTGCTGTAATGCTTCACCTCCTGCAGCTTATTGTTTAATAAATATCAGCGCCTTGTGTATAAGAGCTCGAGCACAGTTCTGTTTACGCTTTTAATCAGACAGCCAACATCTGAAGCCATTCGGTTCCACACGGTCACACCGAACAGCAAAGCCAATATACCAGCTGCCAAGCTCCGTGTGAAAAATTACAAACAAGAGCAGCCGCATTAGTCATAAAACACTGAATAGTCAATGTCCACAGCCAAGCACAGGAGAGAGCGGGGCAATTTTTTACTTCCGCTGTCCTCTAGCAAATGACAAATGAGATAAAGGTAAAGCTAATCATTATTTCACATTGTCTTCTATTAATTAACATTGGAAGGAATCATCTATATAGAATCAGACCACATCTAGCATTGCGAAAAATGCTTCATTTATTAATCTGCACTAATCTTTAGAAAACAAATGTACATAATTTTATTAGCAATTCACTAAAATATCAATATGATCAATATGACCAAAAAGTTACCAGCAAATCAGTCATAAAACACTGAATAGTCAATGTCCACAGCCAAGCACAGGAGAGAGCGGGGCAATTTTTTACTTCCGCTGTCCTCTAGCAAATGACAAATGAGATAAAGGTAAAGCTAATCATTATTTCACATTGTCTTCTATTAATTAACATTGGAAGGAATCATCTATATAGAATCAGACCACATCTAGCATTGGGAAAAATGCTTCATTTATTAATCTGCACTAATCTTTAGAAAACAAATGTACATAATTTTATTAGCAATTCACAAAAAATATCAATATGATCAATATGACCAAAAAGTTACCAGCAAATCAGCATATTAGAATTATTTCTGAAGACAAATGTGTGACACTGTAGACTGGAGTAATGATGCTGAAAATTCAGCACTACATCACAGGAATAAATTACATTTTACAATATATTGCATATTACAATATATTACAGTAAAAATACATTTTACTGTAATTGCAGCTTTGGTGAGCATAGGAGACTCATTTCTAAATTATATTAATATGGCAACACATCTCTCCTCAATCTCCCCTATAGAGGATTTTTGAATAAAGTTATACTTCATTTGAAAGGTAAGAGTATAATGCTTCACATCACAGTATAGTAAAATAATTTGGTGTAAACCCAACCCAAAAAAGTTTTATATATTACACAATCATGTAGCAATGTCTGTTTTTGGAGAATACTGAAGCGGTATTGCAGTTATTGCACATAGTTTTAATCATTTCCACAAGTTCATTTAAAGTCCCTGCATGCATTACTTTATGGCTAATTCATGCATAAAAATAATGAATTGCTTGAACAATGAAATGCCTTTAAGAGCTCTCCAAAATTTTTAAAAATTTATAGTAATGCATATACTGTCCAGTCCCATCTTGAAATGAAGCCGAATGAATGAATGAATGAGTGCATCTGACCATGATGAAAGGGCCAAAGGAGTGAAAGTGCAAATTAAAGGTGAAATGACGGCGATATTCCTATTCAAACAGATTAGATCACGTTCAGTCTGCTTGGCAGGAATAATTCAGACATAAATGACCTATCATTTACGACTCAATTAGACACATTAAACCACAGAGAGTCGAGGCAGGATATGAGATAACACCGTACATTGGTGCATTATATCCAAATTCATGGTGGGCTGAGGCGCGATGCAATAAACTCAACAGATCAAACTAGATAAATGAGCATGTTCGGCAAAGACTCGCTCTCTTTTCTTCACCGTACAGATGAACTTCCTGCTTTAACTGTGTCTGTGTTTCTCTTTTAGCCTGCAGCATGGTAACTCACAGCTGACACCTCCGCTCCAGAGACATCGACAGAGACTAGGAATTTCTTTCACTGAACGCAAGCTGGAGCGTCCCAAAGCCACCGTTTCATTCCTGGCTTGTTCGTCATGGAGGCTCGTTTGTGACGAGCAGATTTACGTATGATGTGATGACAGATTTATGCATGTATATAATATATACCTACATAAGATTTTTCTTTAACTTCTTCCCCCTGATATATCCAATTCTAAATTCTGATTGGATTTGGTTTGCATTAAGCTGCATAAAACCCAACTTCATTGTGTCGCTTACAGCTGCTGCTACTGCCTCACATCGCCTCTCATTGAAAATGAATGACTTTAGTTCACTAGTTTGAGAACAAAGCAAGTGTGCCAAGTCAACAAGAACCTGAACATAATACAACAACAAGAAAATCAGCCTGGTAGAGGAAGAGGTACATCTCATATTCGTCCACATGTGAGTGTACAGGGCACAGAATGCTGTGGATTACAGTGAACTCTGCAATAAAGCCAACTTCACAACCATCTTAAGTTGCATTACAGTTCAATGACCGACTGTCCGATAGCCTTAAACCCATACACCCACTGCACAAAGACACGTTATTCAATAACCTGAAATCCCTTTTGTTCCTCACAGCTCTGATGAAGCTTAAGTGCTTTCGACAAACAGACAGGGGGAAGATATAGCCATAAACCCGCAGGAACCCCTCTGTGTGCCGTGTATGACGCATTAACCTTTTATTGTTGCTGCTCTCAAGTGTTTGAACAAGACACATACTATCAATTGCTGTGGAACTCGTACAATCGGGAACAAATGTCAGGTTTTGTCTCTTTTGTAATAATTCACAAAAGATCTGTCTAAAATGTCAACTAACTTTGTAAAGCTCTGATAACCTAAGTATTAAGGTCAAGAGGCTCAGTTATATTGTGAATACAGTAAAATGTAAATATAGTATAAACATGTGTTTTATTAAGTTATCATTTAAAACCAACCTATCTTTAACTAAACAATGTCACAAGCACTCAGTAAACTCATGAACAACCACTCAGTAATGATAGTGATTTAAGTTTCTTAAACCTAAAGTACAAAAAAAAAAGAGTTCAATTTCAGACTGACATCACTGAAATTAATGATAACCTGCAGTTCAGAAAGTGAGTGAGAGTTCGATTCAATCATTCAACTGGTAACAGTCTTTTTGAGTGATTCATTCAAAGAATCGGCTCATAAGAGTCATTTGGTTGTAAATCAGACTAAACTGGTTAAGCTGTATGCTTATGAACCAAGCAGAAGGAATCAGCTCATAAGAGTCATTTGTTCATGAATTGGACTAAATTAGCTCAGCTACAGTATATGGTTTTGATTCACTGGAAAGAATCGGCTCATGATGAAAGCCATTTGTTTGTCAACTGGACTAAAATACTTGTGCTGTGTGGTTCTGATTCACTAAAAAGCAGCAGCTCATAGGAATCATTTGTTTATGAATCAAACTAAGTTGGTTAAGCTCTATGGTTTTGATTCACTGAAAATAATCAGTTCATAAGAGTCATTTGTATCAGACTAAACTGGTTGCACTGTGTGGTTCTGATTCCCTCATAAGAACCAGCTCATACGAGTAATTTGTTCATGAATCAGACTAAACTAGTTAAGCTAGCTCAGACTAAACTGGTTGTGCTGTGTGGTTTTGATTCACTGAAAAGAAGCAGCTCATAGGAATCATTTGCTTATGAATCAAACTAAATTGGTTAAGCTTCTATGGTTTTTGATTCACTGAAAAGAATCAGCTCACAAGAGTAATTTGCATCAGACTAAACTGGCTGAACTGTGTGATTCTGATTCACTTAAAATAGAACCGGCTCATAAGAGTAATTTGTTTGTGAATCTGACTAAACTAGTTCTAAACTTGTTAAGCTAGTTCAGACTAAACTGGTTGTGCGGAGTGGTTTTGATTAACTAAAAAGTGCCAGCTCAAAGAAATCATTTGTTTATGAATCAAAATAAACTGGTTGCACTGTGTGGTTTGAATCAAAGACAATAGAATACCCAAGATGTGTCACTCGTATAGTTTTGAATGGGGAAAAATGCAACGCTCAATATGGCCGCTCAATCACAGGAAGCCCCGCCTTCTGAATGAAAGAGCCAATCGCTAATCGGTAAAGTCAGCGCGTCACTGCATCTGCCGTTAGAAGTCCCGGTTGCTATAGAAACGGTCAGCGTTCCGAGACGCGAGCTTAGGACTGCGCATGCGCACTGGCTGATCTAGCCTGAAAAATAAGCTTTTTATAACGCTATTTGAGCAAAAGAAACAACATTTATGACACAGTTGTTGTCAGATTTCTTTGGTGATTTCAAATATGAAATTTAATCGTAAGCTTAGTGAACAGTTTTGGAGAATTTGATGTTTCCCCATACAAAGAGATAGGAGCTGCACTTGCATGCCCGAGAGGCGTTTCAAAGATGGCCGCTGAGTGACATGACTTGTCTTAAAGAGACTTTGTTTGAATTCAGTGAAAAGAATCAGTTCATAAGAATCATTTGCATCAGACTAAACCGGTTGCACTGTGTGGATCTGATTAAAAAGAACCGGCTCATATGCTCACAAAATCAATCCAACAGAACGTTGTGTTTTCTTGACAATTTTAGTACACAGTCTTTTTATCTCATCACATCCAATTCAGATTCGGATAAACATTATTAGCAACTTCTTCAGCATGACTTTAACCATATAATACAGCCTTACTGGTTACTAGGGCTGGGCGATATGGGCAAAAATTCAAATCTCGGTATTTTTTGGCCAATTTGCAATATACGGTATATATCTCTGTATTTTCGTTTTTTGTATTTGTATTTTAAAAAAAATCTGTATTTAATATATATAAATAAATTTTTTATTTTTTTTTCCTTTTCACTTACTGCCTAATGTTGTCCAACAAAACAATACATATTAAGGGCTATGAAAACAAATAACGTGAATGTATTATGTGCAAAAAAGGGTTAAAATCACATTTCATTCTATCATTGTAACATTGCAATCTAAAACTAAAATAAGGCTTTTAAAGCGGAAGTTAAATTCACTAAACAATACATATTAAAGGCTATGAAAACAAATAAAGTGAATGTAACCATGTAAGCCTTTATATTATGTGCAAAAAAGGGTTAAAATCACATTTCATTCTAACATTGTAACATTGCAATCTAAAAACAAAAATAAGGCTTTTAAAGCAGAAGTTACAATCACTAAACTAAAAATGAAATAAATGAGAACAAAAGCACAGAGTTGTGTTAGGCTATTTTGATTACGCCATTACAGTCACTTTACAGTCAGTGCTATCATAAAAATAGACTTACTTGTAGGTTTAAAATTCTACATGTCCCATTTATTGTCCAACTACAAATATTTCAGCGAAATGTATTTTTTAGTCAGAATTATTGCGCTCCTATTTAATTGAGCTCTGTCTGTTTGGCGCGCTCGTGCGGAGAATCCCAAAGCAGAAGGCTCATGCACTTCTGACAGAAAAATGGAAATATTTCCATGGCTTTCTAACATTTACAGATGGAGAATATACCTGTGAAATGTAAGTTATAGCACATCTCAAACACATTAAACGGCGCGAGTAGCCTAGTGTCTCTGTCAGTGGCACACACAGCCTTTTTGTCAGAGCATATGATGGGCCGAGCCGTTGAAACTAATATGCGAAACCAAACTATAAACTATACTAATGTCTTATCAGTTTTAAAGGCCTTAATATGAAGCTTGTCACATGTTTAGAACAAACTGGATTATGCACTTTCTCCGCAGCAGCTGTGTCCACCCAGCCCTGCTGGTTACAAATATTACAGACACTAATTTACATGAAAATGTTCATTAAGTGTCATCTTTCCACTAGAAGATTTCTAAAGTTAATAGTTGCTCTCTATGGATGTTATGAACAGGTGTTGTGACCAATCAAACTATCCGTTATATAATTCAGAGACAACTGAGAAGTGAATTCACATCGCTTCTCCTTTTAAAGCTGGGCGGCACACACAAATAAAACCTCATTCAAACCTTCCAGTTAAGAGCAGGATTCAAAAGCCACCCTTAAACGACATGTTCAAGTTATAGCTGATATTGTCTGTCCTTTTTAAAAATTTTTTTATCGAGGGTAGTAATTACAGTCTCCGGGAAAGTTGTGGCAAGCCTGTGGCACACTGGCGCTCTGTTAGCCTTGCTCGAGAGGTGCCGCCCATGGAAGGAGGCAGAAACGGGGACAGGAACTGGATTGTGGGTGTTTAGACAGAAGTTGCTGGGTGAAGTGAAATGATTAAAGCGAAACAAAGAGGGAAATGGAGTTAAAAAAGAGACCCAATTACATATAATCTGTTTAAGTGCATCTCTGACCTAAACAACTCCCAAGCTCCCACAATGAGAAAGCGTTGTTTTGGGAAGCCCAGCGTTAAGTTAATAGAATGGAAGTGTAAACCATGGGAGGACCACCACAAATGGAAGCTGTGTTTATTTAAAGCTGCAAGCTGGACAAAGCTGGAAGATTATAGCTGTCACTTACCGACACATACTGGAGTGTGAAGGGCTGTGGAAAACATGTCAAATACAGCCTCACTTTCAGCTACAGATTGGGTACATGTGCCCTGCGACAACCTCAATCCTTCAATAACAAGACGGTGAAATCAAATCGTTTCAGTTCCTTGTCTGGTGTAGACAGATGAGAAATTTGTCTGTCCACACCAGATGTGACATGACTTTAAGACGAGACAAAATCAAATCACAAATCCACAGCCAATGGGAAGAGCGTATGAAGTGTTTTTACTGTTAACAAACTATCAACATTTTTTATTCATTTATTTTTTTGTTATTACAAATGCATTTGTTAATTGAAATGAATCTCAAATAAAAGAAAATATAAATATTAAATGAAAACTAAAACTAACTGCAATAAATTTAAGCTGAAAATATATTCAATATATTTTAATAAAATATAAATATTAAATGAAAAACTAAAAATAACTGAAATAAGTTTAAGCTGAAGTACAAAAATGACTAAAACTGAAATAAAAATAAAGCTAAAAAGAAACAAAGAACTAAGAAAAATGACAAAAGCACATGAAAATGCTAAAGCAAAATAAAAAATAAAACTAAGAATACAAGCTAATTCAAAATATTGATAAATACTATAATAATACATAAACGTAAAATAACACTGGCACAGTCCTGTCTTGTACTCGCCATAGTGGCTAAATACATAACAGAAATGAAACAATTTCAACATTATTCAAAAAGAAATACTTGTTCTTGTTTAATGTCATTTATTTTCAAGATCTGAGGTAAACTATCCATTGCCGTTTTCATTATGGCTATTAAATCCACACACAATGATATTCTAACTAAAAATCACACCATTTTATCTTAAAATTGCACCATTTACTCAAAACTCACAATCAGTGAGTATAACTTTTGGTTCCTGTTCCCTGACATCTCAGATCCATCCTGTCGCTTTAGATCCATCATAGCTATTAAAGCATGCAAAATGGACCAAACTAAACTATTTTTGTATAATACAAAACACAATCAGTACCTGAGATAATCACTGAGTGGTCAACTGCGACATTTCAAAAACAGAAATTAGATTCCAAACACAGAATACACATTGCATATTCATTTTGCGGTATGTTTTTTCTGTGCCACAAAAAGAACGACTGTTTTCAAACAGGTTTCAAAAAGATAGTCCCGCCCCCAAACTCGCGTCATTGGTTGAATCAGTGTTAGACTTGCGTCAGGTTGATTAAATACTACAAAAAAGTATTTTAATATAAAACCACTAGACTTTGAACTTATGCTTTTAACACTTATGCTGTTGCTACATATTACAACCACTGCATATTACTGGCTAGTTGTATAATGAAATGGAAACAGAGGCTTGATTGAAACCATGAACATGTGCTGAGCTGATTCCTCTCACCAAACCCACATGTCAGGAGATGAAGAGAACGGCCTGTTTCAGCTGACAGTGCTTCTGCTTCATAACAGGCCCCACACAGAAAACTAACTCATTTCTGCTACCAAATTGAGTATTTCTATTAATAACGACCATAAATCATACCACAGTCTTTGGATGGGAGCTACTGAGACCCAGTAACAACTTTATCATTGTGAAGTTTAGTTTGCATACAGTGGATTACATTTACAACCAAATGATAATTAATTTACACGGACTCCAGACCTCAAAATACTCTGTGCATGCATTTATAAATGCATTTCGACTGCATTTTCTGCTGAGTTCAGCTTGCGACATGCAGCAGAACTAACATGTTTATTGTGAACGCTGCAACATGTTAATATGGGCAAAATCAATATGAATGATCCAGACCTGAAATATTTTCTTCTGATACAAAATGAGTTTCATTCAAAAGTATTAGCTGTGTGTTAAAAAAAAAAAAAACTTTTTTGAAGTTGTAAATAAATAAATGTAAAAAATTGTACTGCAGTACGTCTTACAAGAAAAACTATTTCTTGTCTTTTTACTTCAAAAAGTCACGTTTAATGTGGCAGGAGCAGGAACCGGCCTACTGTACAGGTAAGAGCGCAGCTAGACAGGCACAGGATGATGGGACGTCAAAGGTTTTGCTTTTCAAACAGGACTGTTTTGGCCGGGAACATGTTAATGACAAGCTGCTGTAATCCGACAAAAACAGCTGCAGAGCAACTCAACAGATGTGCAGGGGTCGCTGACATTGCTGCAGGGAAAGTTTGATCTCCATCTGCAGCCTAACGACGAGTCTGTTCACAATTCACCAACACAAAAAGGTTTGGGATTATGGAAACTCTGATACAAGTAGCACAGAAAATCTCAATCATGATTCACCATTTTAGCATCTGAGTCCAATTGCGTGAACCGAGTGTGTTGAGAGAGAAAGACGAGGTGCCGTACAGTAATACAATCTAGTCCAACTTGCAAATGAATGATTCCTAAGAGCCAGCTCTAATGAATCAAACTCAGCAGTTTGATTAAGTCAAAAAACTCTTTCTGACTCAGTTGGAGCAGTTCTATTTCAAATAAATGCAGTTATTTTACATTTTCTTTTCATCAAAGAATCCTGAAGAAAAAAGGTTTCCACAAAAATTTGAAGCAGCAGTGTTTTCAACACTGATAATTATAGGAAATGTTTCTTGAGCAGCAAATCAGCATATCAGAATGATTTCTGAAGGATCATGTGACACTGAAGACCGAATGACACTGACACTGAAGACACTGAAGAGGAATGATGCTGAAAATTCAGCTTTGATCACAGGAATAAATTACATTTTAATAATCAAAAAGAAGGGAGTTATTTTAAATTGTAAAACATATTTCATAATATTACTGTTAATTCTGAACAAAAAAACAAAACAAGATGGTTTGAAAAAAGCCATATAAATAAAAATGCATGTGTGAAAAAAAACAATGCATGATTATGCTCTTCAGAAAACAAGGAGGAGTTTCTGGGAAAGGCTGCAGATGGTGGCAGCTGTTAAAAATGGTGATGGTAATAGTGGAAGATGAGGACATGGAGGTTGCCAGCGATGGATTTACATGACTGTCCCTCTCACACAAACACATTCTGTCACCAGT
>NW_015642065.1:367221-375626 GCF_001515625.1 Sinocyclocheilus rhinocerous | reverse complement strand
AAAAAAAAAACAATATGCAAAACTACTTTGCATGAACAGCAACATCAGAACCTGACAAACTAGCAAGGCTGCCTGCACTGCTATTCAGAAGTTATTTTCGGTCTATATATTACGGTTAAGCTGTGACGAGAGAAAGACTGGAATCAGCGACATCACACAATAACAGTCATTTTCATTTACTCGTTCCCTTCCCTCACACAGCACAACATGCCATCCAATATGTGAATGACTCACACGACTACTACGGTTCTATATAAAAAATATTTATATTTTAATTAAAATATTTACAATAATTTATTATATTTAATTAATTTATTTATATTTTATAGAAAATGTAGGATATATTTTATAATTATTTTATTTATTAAAAATATATGAACTTTTATAAATAAATATAAAGCTATATTATAAATAATAAATATAATATATAATCTATAATAATATACTGTATTATATATATAATTATATAATAATAAATATATACTGTATAATTGATTAAACTATAGATATAATAGATAATAAAACTAGAATCATTCAAATATAGTCATTTTATTTTCTGTCCCACCTTCAATATCAATCAAAACTTTTACTGGTTTAAAAAAAAAAAAAAAACTTTTACTACAAGCTGGGCTTCTTTCACAAAACACCAGCAGAACCAAGTTTACTTCACATAAAAATAAAAAGGGGAAATTAATAAGGCTGCACGACTGACTACGCTCCACTGGATCCTTCTGGTTCAAAAGCAAAGCCTAATTAATCGTGTTTATCAGCGTTCATGTGAGCCTCGGCCATACGCAGCACAATGAGACCCTCGCTGTGCCTGACGAAGGACTGGCAAAGGCCCTGGCACGGCATGAGATAAGCTTCTTTCCTCTCCGCGTGCCCTCTTCTGACCTCCCGGGGAGGTTAATTGCAAATTTAATTCGTTGTAACAGAGGCCGGTAAATTTTAAGGGGCCACGCAGCGGCAGGCAGCCACGTAGTTGGCCAGAGGTACGCTGGGAGTTTTGGGCACAGCTGTGTGTTATCAGACACTGCCGGATGCACGACTTCTCATATTTTAAACAGCTCCTGACCGCTTTCCAAACCATTCCCAACCAGTGAACTCAGAGTCCCAGACCACGAGAAAGGAAAGCAATCGTTAGCCACTGGAAGTCAGGCATGCTGAAGAAACTAGGGCTGGGCGATATAGCAAAAAAATGTATCAACAATATAATGTTTCATATCGTTCGGTATCGATAATTATTGACTTTTTATAACCAAAACCACAATCTCCTCATCACAGGCAGCCACAGCACTTATGTTCGTGTTTATGTGTGCTGTCTGAGTCACTCATAGCACGTGCCTTTATCGAAAATTTTTTTATATCGTTATCGAAGAAGGTGTACCGTCGATAAATATCGATACCATTTTATTGCCCAGGCCTAGAAGAAACCGACTGTAACAATGGAAACATGCTGGACTGAGCTCACGGCTTCCTACTGAGGAGGAAAGAATATAGATGTGCAGTCAAATCACCATTAACTAGTACAGAGAGAAACAAGGAGCTGACATTTTGACATAATCAAACAGACAGACTTGCATTTTTTCATAATCTACCATCTACCATTACTTTAAGTTAATATTTTAACAAGTCAATATGTTTGCGTTTTCATCACGTTTTCTGATGTTGGTTAAAGGCCACAAAAAAAATGCAGGTATTTTGGCTTGTTTCCCGAGGCCACAGGAGGGCGCAGTGAGCAAAATAATGCAGCGCATTTAAATTTGTCAACGCAAGGAAATAACGGTCTATTAAAAAACATGCATTACGTCTAAATTAACTCATATAAATCAAATATAATTTCGTAAATTGCATAAACAATTATGAACAAACAGCATCACGTATTTCTGCATTACAAAGAGCCGAATCGCCCATCACACAGATTGCCTTTAAAAAACATATGAGACGCAGTGAAAAGAAATAAACCTCCACAAATTGAAATTTAAACTGTTTTAACTTTGCATGGCTTTCTATACATCGCTTGCGTGACATGAGAGCAGCAGTCATATTTGTCCATCTAGAAAATGTGCTGAATATGCGTTCTTTAAATTCGACTAATATAATTTTTTTTATTCACAATCTCCTCATCACAGGCAGCCACAGCACTTATGTTCGTGTTTATGTGTGCTGTCTGAGTCACTCATAGCACGTGCCTTTATCGAAATTTTTTTTATATCGTTATCGAAGAAGGTGTACCGTCGATAAATATCGATACCATTTTATTGCCCAGGCCTAGAAGAAACCGACTGTAACAATGGAAACATGCTGGACTGAGCTCACGGCTTCCTACTGAGGAGGAAAGAATATAGATGTGCAGTCAAATCACCATTAACTAGTACAGAGAGAAACAAGGAGCTGACATTTTGACATAATCAAACAGACAGACTTGCATTTTTTCATAATCTACCATCTACCATTACTTTAAGTTAATATTTTAACAAGTCAATATGTTTGCGTTTTCATCACGTTTTCTGATGTTGGTTAAAGGCCACAAAAAAAATGCAGGTAAACAAATAATCTTTTTTAGCATGTGTTTGATACTGCTTTTAATATGAAAATATTCCACATTGGTGTTTTTTAAACAGACGTTTCAATCAAGCTGGTTTAAACAAACAAAAACTTATATGCTGGTTTCTCTAGCATATATTTGACATGAATTAGGATGGCACATCATAATGGATCTTGACTTATGCACTGTGATCTACACTAAACAGCAGTATTGTGAAATATTATTGCAATTTAAAATAACTGTTTTCTATTTGAATACATTGTAAAAATCTAATTTATTCCTGTGATGCAAAGCTGAATTTTCAGCATCATTACTCCAGTCTTCTGTGTCACATGATCCTTCAGAAATCATTATAATATGCTGATTTGCTGCTCAAGAAACATCGATTATTATCAATGTTAAAAACAGTTACCATGATGCATTTAGATTCTTTTATGAATAGAAAGTTCAAAAGAACAGAAACAAATCTTTTGTAACATTATAAATGTCTTTAGTCACTTTTAATCAATTTATGGCATCCTCGCTGAATAAAACCATTAATTTTGCTTAAAGACATCTCTCTGTAGACATTACAGAAAGCACAGACTCTGCAGCTTTTTTTTTTATAACAGAGATTCAACAGATAAATTGGCTCAGAATCTATTAAATCGCAATAAACTATCAGTCCACACACACACACACACAAAAAAAACAAAGAGCTAGTATGTCTAATAATGTGAAAATTGCTCCCAGTGGGCAATGTGAAGTCCACCAGTAATTGACTTGAAGGCGGGGGATCCTTTACACACGCGGTGCTTTGATGGCTGCAGCGGCGATGCTTTAAACGCAACGAATTAAGAGACGCAACTTCTCAGAGAGAATTTTAGCGTGCTGTGCTTTGTGTAAGCTTGCTAAAACAAGCTTGAAAAGTTTCCCTAAACAACAAAAATCTAGATACTAACCAACTTAAAGGTGCAGAATGTAATATTGACAGCTAGCAGATGAAATGGGAACTGCAGTCCAAATTCAAATGATTGGAAATACACTGTAAGTTGATGAGTTGATTTATCCGTGTTTTAATACGCTCTGGTCGTAGAGAAAAGTTTTTCAGGTCGGCAAGAATCTCTGACTCAGTTTGTTTGCTAGCTTCCATGGCTGCAATGTACTGTGTTTTCCACCAACTGGCAACCCGGAGTGTTGAAATCCTATTGGGTAGACCGGCAGTGGGCGGAGTCACACAGACCAAAACAAACACAGACATTCCGACACTGAACGTACATTTCAAAGTAGAATACTGGCTGTAGCATCGTTTTTTGGCGCAACAAGTTTGTGAACTTAGCAAGTTTCCTAAATATCTGTGAACATGTGGTATTGTTATGCTTTCGTACAGTCAAACAAAATTACATACAGCACCTTTAACTAATACACATCTAGTCCATCAGAGTCAACTGCCTTTGGATAATTCTAAAACGACTTACTCGAAGAGTAGATTAAGAAACCACACGCATTACGAGGCTGGATGAGTGATAAGTAACTGGACTCGAAGAGCATCTCAGAACCAGAGCGGTTATTAGCTTTTTAAACCCTCTCAAGCATCCTCATTTGTCCAGAGATAGATACAGTATCGGGATCCGCTTGGCTCGCTTATTTTAGCAAAAGAGTTTGCCAATAAGCCGGTGCGATCCAAAAAGCAGCGCTGCCTCTCTCGGCACGCGCCATGAATTAACTGAGGGACACGGCGAGCCTCTCTCAATCTGTCTGGGCCGGCGCTCTCGAACGGAGCAGAAACCCATTTGGATGCGGCCCAGGAGAGGTGTACGGGCATCACACATCCATCTTGCTGTCAGGACGCAGACGCCGCGGTCTCTCCGCACGTAGAAATCGAATAACGCACTTGAGACGTGCACAGAAACAAAGAAAGGCGCTGAGCTCAGGCTCTAACGTTATTTGACATCACGTCTGTTGAAAGGAGCTCGAACTTCAAAAGCTGAAACTGTCTGCTGAAATGTCAGATAAAACCCACATTTGTCTTCAGAAGACTCTGGCCTCGTTTTGTCTTGACACATTAAACAGGGACTGTGAGGATCCGGGAAACAAAACAGACAGCAGAAACACCACAAGCTGGATTCAAACAATATTCATGCACATGATCTAACCAGAAGGCCATGGGTCAGACAGACTCTAAAACTGATCTGAAACACAAAGAATAATAATTCAAATCAACATGGAATCAATATGAACCCTATTTAACTTCTTTACTTTCTAGAGCTTAGTTTATTTGTTTATAATTTAGTGTCATGCAACCTACTACTGCTATATTCATGGTGAGAGATGAGTGAAAAAATAGAAAAATTATGTAAATAAATGTATTAAAAAAATTGTATCTTTCAAAAATTATTTAAACTTGATTCACTGGTATAACTAAATTATATATATATATAAGCATTTTTAATTCTATTTTTAATTTAATATATATTTCCACAATCCACTTAATTCCCAAATGAATAAATAAAGTCCTGTCCTACATTTTTTTCTCATTAAATATCCTTTTTCAATAATGCCAGATATGAAAGTAAAATTGTTTGCAAACACACATGATGGCCAAGTCAGAAGTTCAACTGAATATTTTTAGAGCAATGTTATGAAAATGCTACCGAATAACAGCATTAAAATGGTCAAGGCAAACTACAAATGTCTCCTGTAAAGCTGTAGCTGCACAATAAACCGGAGCAGGAGCAAGTGTAATATTATTAAATAAACCGTCACTCTTCGGCTTTAGGAGTGAATCTGCAGAGGTCATTGGTTCTGCTGGGCTCTCTCTCATCACGTTACTTCAATTAGCTCTGCAGGAGCCCAGCAGTACGAGCCCAGAACATTCCACACGGCCGCGGATCTGAGCCAGCACTCCGTCTATCTACCACGTCTATCAGAGATAAACGCATTTACATTGATAAATTACACTGGGCTCAGATTCACCCTCACAAACCAACAAACACAAGACTCGGTAGAAGAAATACCACTTACAAATTCAAGGCGGCAAAACAAAAAAAAGACGAGGTCAAAAATGTGAAATACAAAGTACGGGATTAAAAAAATTTGTTTGCAGTTATAAAAGATAAGTCTAAAGCAAAATTTATGCATAACTCATGAATAAAATAAATAAAAGCAAAATTTAGGTGATATTTTTTGTGCAATTTTACATGTCTTATCAGCACAATATTATAGCATATAAAATATTTACATACGTATGTGTTATTATTAGCAGTATTATTGCTATTATTATTTTATTATTTCATAATTCATATGTATTTATTTGTGTTTCATCTGCACTATATATACTAAAAATGTAATATATATATATACACACACACACACATATATATATATATATATACAGTACATATACACACATGTCAAAAGTTTGGGATCAGAACAATTTTTTATGTTTTTTTTTACAGGAGTTTCTTATGCTCATTAAGGCTCATATATGTGTATATAGTGCTGGGCGGTGATTGCCAAGGTGTCCGTAGAGGGCTGTATTGTGGCGGCCCAAATAAATCACAAATAAATCAATGTATGGGAAACAATGTAGGGTAGAAACTAAAAAATGTTTTAATAACATATACATATAGCGCAGATGAAACCCAAGAACACACTTCCTTTAGGTGGAATCATGATGGAACTTATGAAAACACTGTTCCAAAATATTCTTTGATATTGCCTTGGCTTTATTTGACTGAACCTCTATAAAAAAAAAAGAAGTCTCATTCAGAAGTGCCATGATTACCAGTTATTTTGGCCTACTTTTACAGCTTGGCCCAGTCATTTCAACAATGAATCAGAAACAAAAAAGGAAACCAAATTTTCCACGGTCCAAAAGAGATGAAAATATCATTGGCCGTCTGACACTATTAGAGAACAACCACAGACTGGACACTTAAGAAAAAAAACTTACAAAACACAGAGCCTTGCTCTTCCAGCATCTTCTGAACTGAAAACTGAAAACGCTTGAGTTGTCATTTCTATTAAACACTTCCTTAGCCATGTTCCTAAGAAAACTTAGCTTGAATCCATTTCCATTAGAGAAAAAGATATATAAAGGTGAAAAAATATAAAGCAACTGGAATGTTTCTTAATAAAATTGGAAAATATAGCACCGTTTCCTCAAACCCGAGCAGTAAAATCACTTAAAATTCACTCCGTGTTCATTCAGCTGTGATAAAAGGAACTCATTTGATTTCCATCTTTAAAAATGCGGAGTTGAATATCTTATTCAATATATTAGAGACATGTACAATAGAAATACGTATGAAAAAATGTGCATAGCAGGAATGAAGAGCAACAAAATTTGATTAAACTCCTAAAAAGAAAGCAGCTCGGCCTGAAGAGATAAATATTTCAGTCATTATCAGTTCAACTCAAAGCTGGCAGAAAACACAGAACGGATCACAAAGTTTCTAAAATCACGAAATGTTAGACTATCAAAATACCACAGTAAACACGTTCTGTTGGTGAACTTCAAGATTACAGGGGACATGAAAAACGTGCTGCTTTTGATGTACAAGCAGATGCACATTACGACAAATTTATGTTTTTTCCCTTCTTATTCAAAAATGCTTTGATAAAGAACTCCGAAAAAGCCTCATTGGAAACTTTCCCTCATATAGGAGAGGCCCGTCGCGAGTCATTGCTCTCTGGTAGGATACAGGGAAACTCAAAGGATGCAATCAGGAACGAGACTTAAAAACAGGCTTCCCCAAGAGTCAAATCTCAAAACTGCCCAAATATAGGAGTTAAAAAAACAAAACCACCCAAAATTAGAATCAAATAACTGGCAGAACAACCTAACCGCAGTTATACAGAGACCAAAACAGCCCTGTATTGTTTTACATGAAATTACAGGCTGTTTTTGAGAATTGTCCATCTGGATCATTCCACAAGCTTCTCTTCATACATTACGCATGAGTTTTTCCAGCATCATATCGTTATGAACCGGTGCTGACATTAAATATGATATGATGATGACTAGGGCTATGCGATATTGAAAAAAAATGCAATACGCGATACCTTGTTAAAAAATGCGATATTCGATACGATATTGCTTAAAGTGTGAAAAATCTATTTAAATTATATTTTAAAATATTTCAAAATGAAAATTATATAACCAATTTGTTCCACATTCTTTCTTGGAAAAGAAAGAATCACTACAACTTCTGAAAGTGACCAGCAGTGTTTTAGCAGTACATAAAAAGTAATGTAACAAATCAGAAAATTTAATTTTAACATCAATGTGAATGACAAAAAAAATGAATGACACTAATTTTATATCATTGTGACTTCGCTTTCCATACACTTTAAGTACTTCTTCAGATACCACAGGAAAAAAATATAGTCTGAGAAAGTTCAAACATGATTAAAGATATGCATATCGCGATATTTACATTTGCGATATTTCAATATTTTCAATATATCGTGCAGCCCTAATGATGACTATTTCACGTGCATGGTGCCTTTCCTCCGTATCAAATTTTCTGATTACGTTTATTGTAAATGTTAAAGGTTTCTGTTCCTTTTGTCACTTTTGGCTGAAAATGGATAAAAAAATTCAGGCAAAAGTGGAAATAATATACATATATTTAATATATAAACTTAACATATTTTTCTTAAATATATACAAGCATGTGTTTGTATTTATATATACATAATAAATATACACAGTACACACTCATATTTATTATGTATATATAAATACAAACACATGCTTGTATATATTTAAGAAAAATATGTTATGTTTATATATTAAATATATTTATATATAAAATTAAATATAAGAATATGAATATATAAATGTATAAACATGTAAATATTTTCAAAATAT
>NW_015642065.1:359615-365126 GCF_001515625.1 Sinocyclocheilus rhinocerous | reverse complement strand
ATATTTATTATGTATATATAAATACAAACACATGCTTGTATATATTTAAGAAAAATATTTTATATTTATATATTAAATATATTTATATATAATATAAAATATAATAATATAAATATATATACATGTAAATATTTTCAAAATATGTACTGAATGTGTGTTTTTATATATACACATAATAAATAAACAGTACACACTCATATATTATGTAAACAAAAACTTTTATTTTGGAAGCGATTAATCGCGATTAATTGTTTGACAGCACTAAATTATAATAAACAATTCTTCCATCACGTTATCTAATCTATAAATGCAAGCTGTTTATTTTCAGCAATCCTTCAAACTTTCAATCCGGCATATCATCAAAGTAACATCACAGGTTATTAATTAAGTAATTACACTAAGCCTATAAAGCCTACTGTATCATATATTTGATACACAGATTTCTAAGGGCTAAATGACCAGCATGATGAAAAAAAAACTTTGCTGAGAAACCTGTTTACTCACTGGACTAAAGCGACTTTTTTTTATCATCATTGTTTTTAGATTTGTCTAAAGATTCAAGAAATTAAATTTAAAAAATGAATTAAAAAAAAATATTTTTCTCACTATTATTTCATTTCTCAGGCTTTTAGAATTTTGTTACCATATATTTTATAATGCAGATTTAAAAGTATTATGTCTTAAAGGGAATGTGCACTCAAAATCATGTCATCATCAAAAATTCTGTCTTTTGCAATTTTAAGGTTTGGAAACGAGGGTAAGTAAATTACAGCATTTTTTGGGGGGGGGCAAACTGTCCCTTTATGGAAAACCTGAATAGTCCATGCCATCTTTACCTCTATAACTTGTTCTCCCACAAGTATATTAAGGAAAGTATACTATGGGACGTCCTAAATTCTTAGTCTCAATTCTTCGCGTGTCAAGCGCCGCTTCATTACATCCAGTGGGATTTGGAGAGACGGCACTTTCCAGCGGGGTCAGATGAGAAAAGGCTGGAAAAAGTGAGCGAGGCACTGCTGAGGACAGATGAGGCTTTCCCTCCTGGAGCTGCGCTGTTATTCCTGGAGGCTCGTCCAGCGCTTGACAGGTGCCATGCTGGCACACCAGACATCATGACACACCGCTTCTAGACCCTTTCATTATTAAATACACAGCCACTTTGATGATGTTAATATTTCAGTGCGTCTGGAGTGGCTAGACAGATTTATTAACCTTGCTGAACTCGGAGCGTTTTGCAGTCTGGATCATAATTGGCTTTATTACATTCAAGGATGTTTCCTGCAGCATGTTACTTGAGGAAAAGGCTCGGCAGACAAAGACGGCTTTTCACTCCGGTGTCACGTTTTATAGCAAAGCGTCTTTCATGGAGAGCGACGGTGAGGAAGTGTGATGAATCGTCGCAGTGTCATTGAAGAGAACCAGAGACAGGCAACATAATGAACATCACCAGTCCGTCAATAAGCAGCACTCCGTCACACGCTTTCATGTGTCCTTCAGTTTGGTTAGCAATAAAGCACACAGACGGGAGTCTGAAGCAGTCAGTCACTCAGGCTTCTGAACGTCAGACACTGAATCTGCCTGAACTCACACAATGAAAACAACACAGCCTTTAGTGACCCAGCGTCTCTTTTATAATGCAAATGATTTTCTGAGTAAATAACATACTCTGCAATGTGTTTGTTTGTGGTGCCTATTGAAATATGATGGTGAATACTGCAAAATGTGGTGAATATTGATTGACAAATAAATAAATAACATGCATGCAATGTTTTAGTTGGTGGTGCCAATTGCAATATCACAGCATATATTACAAAATGTAGTGAATATTGCTAAATAAATTCATTTCATTCATAACACTGCAATGTTTTACTTTGTGGTGTCTATTGCAAAACTATGGTGAATATTGCTAAAAAAAAATAAGTAAAATACTCTGCAATGTTGCAATATGATGGTGAATATTGCTAAATGAATAAATAAAATAAATACTCTGCATCGTTTTAGTTCATAGTGTCTATTGCAATATGATGGAAAATATTGCTAAATAACTACATAAATAAAAATACTCTGCAATATTTTAGCTTGTAGTGTCTACAGCAATAAGATGGTGAATATTGCTGAATAAAACAAACAAAAAATATTCTGCAATGTTTGTGGTGTTTGTAGCAATATGATGGCAAATAAATAAATACATTAAAAAAAATAATATATAAATAAATACATCGGCACAAAACAGATATATATATATATATATATATATAAATTAAAAATATATTTTAAAAATGGTCATTTTAGTCTTGGTGTTACCATACAACATTTTTCTTATTCAACATCCTTCCATTTGAATGAAAACACAGTAATTATTACTTCTGTTCACACTGCAGGTTTGTTTAAATCACACTCATCTATATGGAAGATGCATCAAGCAATTTGTAAAAATCAAGAGCTTTAGTTGCACATCAGACACAGTCATGTGTTCAGCCAATACTGCAACGCACCATTACTGCTGAACACTGCCATTTAAAATGGCTAATTTATGACATATGTTTTCAAAATGAAAAGTTCTCCAACTGCATACCAAAAATGTTTGTTTTAGATAATGAACATAAGCGTGCAGTCGCTTCATGCAGATAAATGATGGCTCCATCATCAGACCCATTAGCACCAATCACAATTAAGAAGGTCTGTGGTGAGCGAGAGAGTGACACCATGCTGTGCCGTCATGCCGCCAGTATCTCCCTGCCACACACACACACCCCAAACACACACACACACACCCCAAACAAGGTTATCCCATGTCAGCTCTGATAAGACTGAAGCTAATCTAAAACAGGAACTAAAGGATAAACAGGGACTCCGGGAAGCCGCTTCACAGCAGGGACGGCTGCGGTCTGCACAGCTAACAAAAACAGCATAACTAAGCTGAGGAAGCAATAACGCCGAGTCATTCCGGTGAAATGTAATCATAACATTTAGAAGGCAAGTCAATAAAATCACCCACAAACAATGAGACGGTTGTGAAAGTGATTATTCTGTTCACATTTTCATGAAAATTCCCCTCAAAGAATAAATACAACATCTGTTTAAGGTGTTTAACTTAATTGTGAGACAATTGTATAGGCCTATTAGTTTTATAATTTTTTAAATTTAATATTATATATATATATATATATATATATATATATTAATACTCTTTAAAAAATAATACATTAAATGTATATGTTGCATATATTTTTAAATTAAAAATATTTTAAGTATTCACAACAATAGATGCTGTTACTGGTTTATATTAATATATCAAATATTTGTAAATTAAAATATATTTTTTTAAAGATGTTTAACATAATTGTGTGACAATAATAAATTGCCGATTAATGACGACAAGGAATTAGGAGCTTTACATTTGTTTTTCGGACCTGGGTGTTTGATCGATGACTGATTCTGTATTGTTCAGGACTGCAGCTTTTCTTCATCAGTCTTTTTGATGCAAACCGACTACAATCGGGCCTTGTTGTTTGAGTTGTGCATTAGGGCTGTGCAATTAATCGAAATCGTCATAAAATCGTTCTGTTCTAGAGACATGTTACAGCTTCTTGATAAAGCTGTAATTGGTTTTCTTTTGGAAATATGTTTCAAATTCACACAATGCATTTATGACTGTGAAGCATGTCTGTGTGTGTCAAAATCGTGATTAAAATCGAAAATCGCAAAATTGATCAAAGAAATCACGATAGGTTTTTTTTTGTCCATATCGCACAGCCCTATTGTGCATGCAGACCTATTGAGTTAAGTCAGGCTGGTACTGTCCTCAGACAAGTGAGAGGTGTGAGGTTACAGATGGAACTGTGGGGTCAAAAGTTAAGAAAACAATGTGAACCCTGGGAAGGTACACAAAGAGCAGCAGGGCCTTTCATTTCAGCCATCCCTGTAAGCCACCCACAATGACAGCAGACCTACCACATCCTAAACGCAGATACAGCTTCAGAATCAGCCGTGGTCAATATCATGGGCTGATGCTGTGATCTGTCTTGTATCATGCCACAAATTTAGTTTAGATGCAATGTTAATGAAATTACTCAAGAAAACTAGATGCATATATTTTTTAATTAAAAATATTTTAAGTATTCACAACAATAGATGCTGTTACTGGTTTATATTAATATATCAAATATTTGTAAATTAAATTATATTTTTTAAAGATGTTTAACATAATTGTGTGACAATAATAAATTGCCGATTAATGACGAAAAGGAATTAGGAGCTTTACATTTGTTTTTCGGACCTGGGTGTTTGATCGATCACTGATTCTGTATTGTTCAGGACTGCAGCTTTTCTTCATCAGTCTTTTTGATGCAAACCGACTACAATCGATTTGTTATTTTAATAATTTTTATTATACTTAATTTAGATGCCAGTAAAATTGGCTAAAATGAATAAATATGACATGACAAAATATTGACTAAAAGTAAAGCATTTGCGTGTCAAAAGAGAAAAACTATGACTAAAAAAAATAAAAAAATAAAAGCGCACAGTCTAAATGTGATAAATCTGCACTACACTCTCTGCATTGACCTGAATCCTAATGAACAGACTAGGCTGTGTTCGCTTTTACACGCTTGAGTGCATGTTTGAAAACAGAGTCTCGATCGTTCACACTCGCGTGGATGCTGGATGGACAGCTGAACCCACACGTCGATAAAAGCGTAGAGACCTTTGGAGCACTGTGCACTGCGCCGCTCTCAGCCTAATGAGATTGTTTAGGCTGGTTCATGCATTGTGGATTCGGCAATCTGTATGGCAGAGACACCTGGTCAACAGGCCCTCATGCTGTAAGACTCTTACAGCGTAATCCTGTTTAATAGGATAGAGGCTTTAGCCGCTCCTCTGTGAATGCCCCAGCCTGAGCAACATTCAAACTTAACTAGTCCCGATGAATTAACAGTCCCAACAATCAGTCAAATGGTGGCTTGGATGGTGGTCATGCATAAACATGGTTGAGAATGGGTGAAAATGCATGGCAATGACAGCTGACGGCGGTCTAGGGGTCACGAGGTCATTCATTCTACTAGAACGGGGTCATGAGCCGAAATGACCAGTGTCATAAGCTTTGAGTTCAGCCCGTCACAGAGGTCATTCACTAGTGACACGCTGACGTTCTCCAAGCAGACAAGCTGACATTATGTGGCTCTGAAGCTAAAGCTTCAGCTTTCAACATAAATGTAAAGACAGTACATAATGTCCTTAGTTTTACCATCAGTTCAAGCCCGAAAGGGGAACAGAGTCGCGTGACAGACACAGTGATGATGCTCGTATGTATTTGCAGTACACAAGCAGCGATTAAGAAAGCTGATTCCACTGTGATGTGACCCTGTCTCTCTCTCACACACACACACACGACGCGATACTCTACACGGCGCAAAACTCCGCATTTGAACAGTCAATAGCAAATACTTAAACTAATAACAAAACATACTTACAGTCGCTGATTCAGAAGCGCCAGATTGTCATAGCAAA
>NW_015642065.1:351622-353218 GCF_001515625.1 Sinocyclocheilus rhinocerous | reverse complement strand
TTTAATATTATATATATATATATATATATATATATATATTAATACTCTTTAAAAAATAATACATTAAATGTATATGTTGCATATATTTTTAAATTAAAAATATTTTAAGTATTCACAACAATAGATGCTGTTACTGGTTTATATTAATATATCAAATATTTGTAAATTAAATTATATTTTTTAAAGATGTTTAACATAATTGTGTGACAATAATAAATTGCCGATTAATGACGAAAAGGAATTAGGAGCTTTACATTTGTTTTTCGGACCTGGGTGTTTGATCGATCACTGATTCTGTATTGTTCAGGACTGCAGCTTTTCTTCATCAGTCTTTTTGATGCAAACCGACTACAATCGATTTGTTATTTTAATAATTTTTATTATACTTAATTTAGATGCCAGTAAAATTGGCTAAAATGAATAAATATGACATGACAAAATATTGACTAAAAGTAAAGCATTTGCGTGTCAAAAGAGAAAAACTATGACTAAAAAAAATAAAAAAATAAAAGCGCACAGTCTAAATGTGATAAATCTGCACTACACTCTCTGCATTGACCTGAATCCTAATGAACAGACTAGGCTGTGTTCGCTTTTACACGCTTGAGTGCATGTTTGAAAACAGAGTCTCGATCGTTCACACTCGCGTGGATGCTGGATGGACAGCTGAACCCACACGTCGATAAAAGCGTAGAGACCTTTGGAGCACTGTGCACTGCGCCGCTCTCAGCCTAATGAGATTGTTTAGGCTGGTTCATGCATTGTGGATTCGGCAATCTGTATGGCAGAGACACCTGGTCAACAGGCCCTCATGCTGTAAGACTCTTACAGCGTAATCCTGTTTAATAGGATAGAGGCTTTAGCCGCTCCTCTGTGAATGCCCCAGCCTGAGCAACATTCAAACTTAACTAGTCCCGATGAATTAACAGTCCCAACAATCAGTCAAATGGTGGCTTGGATGGTGGTCATGCATAAACATGGTTGAGAATGGGTGAAAATGCATGGCAATGACAGCTGACGGCGGTCTAGGGGTCACGAGGTCATTCATTCTACTAGAACGGGGTCATGAGCCGAAATGACCAGTGTCATAAGCTTTGAGTTCAGCCCGTCACAGAGGTCATTCACTAGTGACACGCTGACGTTCTCCAAGCAGACAAGCTGACATTATGTGGCTCTGAAGCTAAAGATTAAGATGTGCAGATTGCAAGTATTCACGTAAACACAGTTGATTAAGTCTTAAGTGAATGTAAACAGTAGGGAGAACGTGTATCAGTACATTGCATCCATTGCAGCTGTGCATTCGGTTTTAAAGGGACAGCAGCCTAATTTAGTTGCTATTGTCCGAGTCATTGATGTTAAAGGGGTCATATGATGCTATTTTAAGATCATTATTTTGTGTTTTTGGTGTAACCGAATATGTTGACATGTAGGGCTGCACGATAAATCGCATGCGATATTTAACGCGCATCTTGTCAGTAAAGCCATTCTGTAATCAGCGGTAAATCTCCATCACGTGCGGGCTTTCACATGGAGCAGCATTAACTACACAGAGCCGTTGTTCACCGACAAGCTGCGCAAAACCACGATCATATTTTG
>NW_015642065.1:340921-348563 GCF_001515625.1 Sinocyclocheilus rhinocerous | reverse complement strand
ATGAACATTTGGGCGGCATTACGCAAATATTTCCACATAGTGATGTAGTAGACATGTGGGGGCGTGTTTGAACGAGGCGTTTTAGCCCGGTCTGGATCAGCCTTCTCTTTTAGATAGAATAAATCCTTTTGTGGGAGACTTTGAGCTTTGTAACGCTGCAGATCTTATACATGCACAAATAGCTACATAACAAACTAAAGAAAAGGAAAAATAGATATCGCATCATATGACCCCCCTTTAATCAAGCAACAACAGAAAGACAGAAAATCACACACTGCTCTTGACGGGCCAAGCCGCTTAAACTAATATGCAAAACGAAAGTATAAACTATGTCTTACCAGTTTTTAAAGGCCTTAATATGCAGCTTGTCACATATTTAGAACAAATTGGATTATGCACTTTCTCCGCAGCAGCTCAGTCTGTGTCCTCCGCTATATTTTCAGATGTGCTCGTATCAAACTACTCTATATCGATATAAACGGTATTGCCTCATATCGAATCGCTTACAAAGAAAACATCGATATACCGCCCTGCCCTACTTTAGATGACAATGTATTTTTCACAAATAAATAAATATTTAATAAAAAGTCAACATTTGTAACCAACAGGGCACTAAGTAATCTGGGAAGTTTGTGTACATTGGGAATCATATTTTTTCAAATAAAGCCAAGGTAACAGTCATTTTACATACAGCACACAGTGAAAATGACATGAATATGACAGTGGGCAAATGGATAGAGCGCAGCATAATTTGAAATCACGAGTTTAAATTTTGTCGATCGCGCATCTCCAGTGAGGCTGAACTCTCCTCCTGTCCGCATTCAAACTGAGGTTTACTGTTGAAATTAATACATGGAAGAAAAATTGTGTGAATATTCCTTTAAAACATTTTTTAATAGGCTAATAATTGTATTATTTTTTCTACAATTAAGTGATTAATCTGGTTGTAATATTTATTTTTATCATTTAATTGTTTTATTTAAATTTGATAGAAAATTGAATATTTAAAGATGTACATCATACTGTACAAAAGTAATACAAGAGTAATATATTTCTGTTACATGTTAAACTGCACTTTTATTTTGACAGGTTGCCATGAAGTTTCTGCTAGTTTTCTCAAATGAAACGCAAAATTCTCGCAAAGTGACAAAGTGGCAGCTCTGGAGATTAAGTTTTTGTGTTCATGCCGTCATATAGTGAGACGCAGAGGCCGAAAATCACCGCGAGAGTCACGCGTGCTTCAGTATTTGTGTAGTAAACAAAAAAAACGCGTTTCTGCCATTCATACATACAGAGAGGCAAGCAGAACATGCAGGATTCATATTTAAACTGTCTTTTTGCATTTTAATATTCACAGACACTAGTTAATATCGCAATTCGAATTAAGTGGCAGTGGCTACTTTTGATTTATTCATCCAAAATTGACGAATTCCGTGGCATTCCACGCTATAGAGTAAATTACATTTTTATGAATGGACTCAACGATCCCGTCCACGTTTTCGCAGAAACCATATGGCCCTAGAAATGTAACCACACTTCAGAACATTTCGGCTTGCCCTGTGTGTTGTTTGAACTAGTTGCAGGGGTGACATCACGTCACAGGGTCTCTCTTTCTCTCTGTAGCTTATGCGCCCAGATGCATTCTCAGGTACCGAAATTTGGCACCGATTGATTTAGCGTGAATCGGTACTCGGTAGTACCGTCGCAATTCGGTTGGTACCCTTAAAAGTACCGAGTTCAGGCGACTCAGCAGTAAAAATGCCCCGTTCTATTTCTGACGAACTCCAAGCTCTGACACAAAAAACAATTTCAAACATTCATAAGAGAATCGTGAAAAAATAGTTCCTCAAAAATATGAAGCAGCACAACTGTTTTCAGCATTAAAATAATCAGAAATGGTTACTGACCAGCAAATCAGCATATTAGAATGATTTCTGAAGGATCATGTGGCACTGAAGACTGGAGTAATGATGCTGAAAATGCAGCTTTGATCACAGGAATACAGTAGCTTATATGTTAAAACTTGAAAATATTTTTCTCTACAAAAGGGGGGCCCGGCAGAAAAAGTTTGGGAACCACTGCTATAATTTATATCCTGAATCTAACATCTACATCTATATCCATGTCCAGTATCTCTATTCTATTCTATATCTAATATTCTATATGCTATATTTTATATTCTAGAGCCAATATCTATATCTATGTCCTATAACTATATATTCTGTGTCCTATATCAATACCCTATACTATCTCTCTATATCCTACATCTTTAAATCTTCCAAGTGTTGTTAAACTTCATTTCAAAGCTTCAGCTTTGGCCAACATTCAGTTCATCCTGACAAACTTTTCTAGTTCATATATTGAATTTCAGGCAATTTTTAATTGTACTTTCTTATTCAAATTCCAGTTGCAATACTGCATCCTGCTTGCTACCACAGTTCAAATGAAATAATGCAGAAGTTGAATATTAATTTAACATGCATTCTCAGTTCAATGCTGACTGACACACAACCTCTGTGAGTGTAGAAGTGACAGTTTCATCTACAATGGAAGAATAAAACAGTAATAAAACTGCCTCAGGGGACGCTTTTCCATTCCACATCAACAAAAGACCGGCACTCGGGTGAAGCATATTTTGCAGTAAGAAACTTGAGTGCCCATCTGTCCCTGTGCCAAAACAGGGAAGGAGAAGCAGTCCTCTTCCTCTGCTGCCGCAGGACATGGGATATTCGGCAGAAAGGTGGAACAATGTCGTTGCCGTCTTGTGTTTGTCCTGCGGCAGGGGCAATTACACTGCTGAGGTTCACACGGCAGTGACAGGCCGAGGTGAAATAAAGGCAGATGGACTCATTTGTACAAGGCCATGTGATTAAGCAGCCGGTCCATCCGACGACAAGGGAGAGCCCCGCAGATGAGCTCCATCTGAAGGTGGTCTGACCCACCGGCTCAACCTCGTCTTGTTGGCCAAACCTGTAAACAGACGGCCGTGAGGGGATGATGAGCTGATAAGAGCCGGAGAATTTCCCCAGAACGTTTAATGGGGAAAGCAGCACGAGGAAGCAGCCTTATCCACATGAGACTCATTACAGACCAGACATCCATCAAAATGGAATTACACGGAATTCTCCATTAGCGCAATTAGAATGCACTGCAAAAGAACCCAGTTTTAACTCTACGCTAAGATTTTGAAGTGGTCAACACATGCTAAAAATGTCCTACAGCTTTGAAGAATATTATAAGTTATTTTGTGCACATTATCCTTAAAAGTATAAATGTGCCATTATTTACAACCGCACCCTTATGTTGTTCTGAACCCATATGCTTTTATAAGATATATGATATGATATGATAGATTTGTGTATGGAACAGACTGAAATTAAGTCATTATTTAGCCTATGGAAAATCATTTCTTTTGATGTATTGCTCCATTTAAATTGCTGTGGCAAGATGCCATTTTTAATCTGAACCGGATTATGAGTTAAATTTTATAGATGAAGATTCTTAAATTTCACTTGGTTCTTCAAACTATTATATGACTTCAGGTGAATACATCACAACTCGAATGGACATGTTTTTATGCTGGTCATGGTCTTTTTTTGGATTTTGTCACTATTGCTGTACGAAAATGAGCTGTGTGAAAATTATTAAATTCTAATAACAGTATGTGGGTTGGATTGACATGGGGCAGAGTAGACAGGATTTACATTCCTAGGTCAAATATTCATTTATAAAAAATGCAACATGAATTTGACTAATTTCACTAGTCCTCCAATTCCCATTCTTCAAGATTCCATTGAAACACATCATTGGGGAACAAATATTTCTCACATGCCAGTGAATGCGTATTTCAAGGGAGTACCATCACAGTCACCACAGAGACACTACATCATTCCCACAGGCTGTCCTTCAACTGCTATGACACCAAAAGACAAGCCTCATCTCTGGCCCCGAGTTAATCTCCCACAGTACAGCAGCCTACACTCTTAAAATAAAGGATATTTTCTCTGCATGAAGAAACTTCCATGGAACCTTTCCATTCCACAAGAGATTTAATAGTTCTATCAATTTTTTAAATGGTCAAAGGTTTCAAATGGGTTTTTTCATAGTGATGCTAAAGAAGAACCATTTTTGGTTTCAGTGAACAGTTCTTAAAAGAACCACTTATTTGAAGATTCTAAAAATCTAAAGAACCACTGTGAAGTACCTTTTGTGGAATGGGTTCCATGAATGTTCATGAAACCATCGACGCCAATAAAGAATTAGGGCTGCACGATATTGGAAAAAACTCCCATTGCGATTTTATTTTTCTGCGATATATATATTGCGATATGAAAAAAAAAAATTACCACATGACTTGAATAGTCAAATGTAAAATAACACTGCATAGTCTTAACTGTATAAATTAAATCTAATAAATCTGTGTTAAAGCTACAAGTGATTTTTCTTTGTGTTTTGTTGTTTGATTAACATTCATAACACAGAAAGCCTCAGGAACATTAAACTGCTGTGAACCAATACACTGTTACACATCCATTTTCTTTCTCAATTGTTTCCCTTCACCTAAGCCATAAGCAACTGCGTTTAACGATACTTGCAGAGCACAGTATTTCAGGCACAAATAGATGCAGAAGTGAACAGAATTCAGTGTTCACATGCATCTGCGTGGCTCTCACCGTGTCTACACCGTACGCGAGCAGCGCAAAATACAATGAACCCATTATAATCAGTGATGCTGTCTACACTGGATGCGGCGCGGCACGACAAATCCTCGACGGTAAACTGATGCTGCGTTCTCTTTATGACGTACTGACACAAAGTTCAAAGGATTGGCAACGGTCGCTTCGTCTTTTTAGATCAGTTACCAGTCCAGTCCTCCAAGACACGTGTCTAAAACTCCTAAAGAAGCTGCTGTGAAGTAGAAATGCTAGGCTAAACTTTAAAACTAACTAGCGTCATTTGGATGTGTTAGTGACAGATTATAAAACCTGGTTAGATTTTCCCAAAACTACCGTCAAACATCCTACCTTTGCTTACTTGAATAAACCTTTTTGAAGGGAAGATTTTCCTAAGATTACAGCGTTTCAAAGAACACAAAGGCCTAAGATGAAGTATTCACCAACAATCACACTGTTTCATGTTCTTCCTTTACATAAATGAATTACGCTCTCTCGCGTTGGTTGCAGACAGTCCTGCCTTTATAGTCGCCATAAAGCCTCTTGGGATCATGTGAGTGATGGTACAAATGCTGGCCGGCAGCAAAAACTGTTTATTATTAAAAGAAAATGCTGGAGTCTTCATTCAGTTCCATGAAATGAAAAAATAAAAACGTTCATTTCAAGATTTTGAGAAGCCAGTCTCAATCTCACTGTCGATGCAAATGAGATTAAACGTAATAATAACAACATAGCAGCTGGTTTACTAAAACTCCTAATGCACAAAGTGTTCCTCTATGAGTCTGCAAACATTCAAAACACAAATCAAAGCGTTCTTGTTCACCTTGAGCAAACATACTTGAGCAAACCAGAGCGACTAACCAGTAAGAACTAGGGTTGTGACGGTGAGGAAATTTTCCCACCGGTTAATCGACGAATGACAACACCGGTAATACCGGTATCACCGTTGGGGTGGGGGGTTAGTTTGTTTGAGTTTCCCTCTTTTCTTCGCTTTCAAATGGCTTGTAAAAGTGCCGTGCGAATTTTACTTTCACTTTCAAATTAGCGGCAACTGCCACAATTCGGCGTCAAGCAATTGTTCGTTTGAGTTTTCCTTATTTTCCTCGGATTTCTTGGCTTTCAAATAGCTTGAAAAAGCGCCGTGTGCGTTTTACTTTCACTTTCAAATTAGGGGCAATTCAGCGTTGATTCAATTCAAGCAACAACAACGTCAAACTCATTAACAAACTTTTATTAACAAAACGAATAAAAATACACCATATAGGCCTATGCCTAATAAAATAACAAATTACTTAGGCTACACAAAGTTTAAATAGATATATAAAACTGAAAATCAGCAAACACTGTGGAACCAAATAAATAAGAAACATAGAACGTTTATTAGCAAAACGAATAAGAAAGCTTGGAGGCATGGCATATACACCTTGATGTAAAATAAAATAAATAAAATACACAAAGTTTAAATAAAGTAATCAGCAAACACTGGGGAATCAAATAAATAAGAAACGAATGTTTAAAAAAAACCTTCCAGTCAATAGGCTTTTCAAAATCTAAAATATTGCCAAACAGGTGCCTTTGCATTTCCTTTCTAAACAATTTTCTGCCATTGTCTCACCTCACTCTTGTCAGTCAGTATCTCCTCACGTGATAAATAAAACCTGTCTTCTGCTCCGTGGTGCACTGTCGTTCGCGCACGGTTCGGCACGCTGCATTGAGCGTTTAGTTTTTAAAAGTATCTGTCCTCTAACTGAACTAGGCTAAATGATTTTTGTTACTATAAAAAAATCAAAACGACGGTGGGGGGCGGCGGTGCCGCGGTAGGCAAATGACGTAACTGGTGTTGCGGCTTAACACCGTTATAACCGAAAACACCATCTATCGCAGCAAGCCTAGTAAGAACTGACAGCAGCAAATAAAACAAAGCTTTAGCACTGTAGCTATTTTTCAATATGAGAAAAAACACAAAATTACTATCTCTCATACTTCAGGTTAGCGAAGAAAACCCTTAACTCTTCGGTTTTTACCAGTGTTATTTTAGCATTATACTATAATAGTTTTTATTAACAATTTGAATTCACTTAAATTTGAATTAGTTTAAATTATCATTTATTTTTACTTCAGTTTCAGTTTTATTTTTTTTATTGATTTCTAGTTAATAATTTCAGTGCTTCAACTTATTTTAGTATACTAGTTTTTCAGTTGGTTGCCAAGGCAATATTTTTAATGTTTAAGTTTTTCATCTAATATTCATATTTTATTTTATTTCAGCTTTATTTCAATGAACAATTTTTTTTAGTTTTTTTAAGATTTAGTTTATGTTAACAATAACAACTTTGGTTTTTATGCCTAGGGTTTGCTTACAGCATGTGATGCAAAATCGTCACACATACTGTACATACACAGTCAGATTTTTTATAATATGTGCGGCTTGAATTTTTTGCGCTAACTAGTGATACCGATACCAGTATCGGTATCGGTGCATCCCTACTAACTAGTTGGTCCATAAGGTGGCGAAAATGGCACGTTAGTCGTAAAACAAGCGAAAGAGACGAAACAACAACAAACAACAGCAGAATGCAACAACAATAGACGGCAACTATGAACAAGTACAAAGACATTTTCATCACTCAATTTCTGAAGAGAAATAGCACAGATATTAGACAAAGATTTCTAGCTGCTTAGTGTGTGCTGTATGCGTAAGCTAAGTGTTTGCATCAAAACTGAAGCATACTTTGGGCTTAAATAGGGCTGGGCAATAAATCGATAACGATGATTATCGCGTGATATAAATTTCCTCGATAAACGATAACAAGAGTTTGATAAATGTTCGATATAATGTTTATGCGGCAAAGGCGGAACGAAAGAGCGCTAGTCATTTGAAGCGCGGCACTCGAAGCTTTTATCCGATCGGATCATAGTTCAAACGGCGGCGCGAGCTTCACTAGAGCAGATGCGTTTACTCGCTGATG